>NC_057799.1:479397761-479410756 GCF_018294505.1 Triticum aestivum
GGAGCTCAACACCGGCGCGCTGGCGCCCGCGCCAGCCAGCCGCCCCTTGTTGCCCAGTCGGGTGCGCCCCCGCGGGCTAGCGCCCGTTCGGGCTGTGCCCATTAGCGCCCGTGCCCGCTATGGCCTCTGGGCCACTGCCAAACGGGGCCCACTGCCCAGAACATTAAAAAAAGAAACGAACATGAAATTGGTAAAATTAATAATTAATTAATCAATTAATTAGTGAATTAATTAAGTTGATTAACTGTTTAACCAAACTAACTAAGATTAGTTAACCTAATCAATTAGTTAAACTAATTAACCCCGTTTAGCTAACTCGAGTCTATGACCAGTGGGACCCACGTGTCAGTTTGACCAGTCAACGGTCAGAGTTGACTGCTGATGTCATGCTGACATCATAAATGCAATTTCGAATTAAAATAATCTGTTAATTCTAGAAAATGATTTAAAACTTTAAAAATTAATATAAAATAATCCGTAACTCGGATGGAAAAACTTTGTCCATGAAAGTTGCTCAGAACAACGAGACGAATCTGGTTACACTGCCCGTTCGTCCGCCACACATACCTAGCATAGCAAACACGCAACTTTCCCCCTCCGGTTCATCTGTCCGAAAACGCGGAACACCGGGGATACTTTCCCGGATGTTTCCCCCTTCGCCGGTATCACCTACCACTACGTTAGGTCACCCATAGCACCGCATATTGCCGTGTCTTGCTTTGTGTTACATTTGATTGCTCTGTTATTTATTGTGTTCCTCCTTCGTTACTTCTTTCCGGTAGACTCTGAGACCGGTGCCGATGTCCGTGTGTTCGACTACACCGAAGATGACCCCTCCTTCTTGCCAGAGCAACCAGGCAAGCCCCCCCCCTTGATCACCAGATATCGCCTACCCTTCTCTATACTGCTTGCATTAGAGTAGTGTAGCATGTTACTGATTTCCGTTAATCCTATTCTGCTGCATAGCCTGTCATTGTTGCTACAGTTGTTACCCTTACCTGCAATCCTAAATGCTTAGTACAGGATGCTAGTATTCCATTAGTGGCCCTACACTCTTGTCCGTCTGCCTTGCTATACTACTGGGCCGTGATCACTTCGGGAGGTGATCACGAGCATATGCTATATGCTATATACTGTTTCATTACTTATGATACTGTTCGGAGATGGGGGCTGAAGGGGAAGGTGGCTCCATCCCGGTAGAGGTGGGCCTGGGTTCCCGACGGCCCCCCGACTGTTAATTTGTGGCGGAGCGATAGGGCAGGTTGAGACCACCTAGGAGAGAGGTGGTCTGGCCCTGGTCGGCGTCCGCGGATACTTAAAAATAACACGCTTAACGAGTTCTTGGTATTTGATCTGAGTCTGGCCATTTGGTCTATACGCACTAACTAACTACGTGGGAAAGTTATGGGCACTCGACGTCGTGGTATCAGCCGAAGCCTTCATGACGTCAGCGACTGAGTGGCGCGCGCCGGATTGGACTGGAACGCCTGCTAGGCTAGGTCTGCTTCCAGCCGCGTTCGCAATGTGCAGGTGTGTAATGGGCGATGGGCCCAGACCCCTGCTCCATAGGATTTAGACCGGCGTGCGGACCTCTCTGTGGTGCCTAGGTGGGGCTGCGACGTGTTGATCTTCTGCGGCCGGGCATGACCCAGAAAAGTGTATCCGGCCAAATGGGATTGAGCGTGTTGGGTTATGTGGTGCACCCCTGCAGGGAAGTTTATCTATTCGAATAGCCGTGATCTTCGGTAACAGGACGACTTGGAGTTGTACCTTGACCTTATGACAACTAGAACCGGATACTTAATAAAACACACCTTCCATGTGCCAGATATAACCCGGTGATCGCTCTCTAACAGGGCGACGAGGAGGGGATCGCCGGGTAGGATTATGTTATGCGATGCTACTTGGTGAACTTACCACCTACTCTCTCCTACATGCTGCAAGATGGAGGTGGCCAGAAGCGTAGTCTTCGACAGGATTAGCTATCCCCCTCTTATTCTGGCATTCTGCAGTTCAGTCCACCGATATGGCCCTTTACACATATACCCATGAATAGGTAGTGTAGCTCCTTGCTTGCGAGTACTTTGGATGAGTACGCACGGTTGCTTTACTTCCTCTTTTCCCCTTTTCCCCTCTACCTGGTTGTCGCAACTAGATGCTGGAGCCCAGGAGCCAGACGCCACCAATGACGACAACTCCTACTACACCGCGGGTGCCTACTACTCCTTGCAGGCCACCGACGACGACCAGGAGTAGTTTACGAGGATCCCAGGCAGGAGGCATGCGCCTCTTTCGATCTGTATCCTAGTTTGTGCTAGGCTTCTTAAGGCAAACTTGTTTAACTTATGTCTGTACTCAGATATTGTTGCTTCCGCTGACTCGTCTATGATCGAGCAATTGTATTCGAGCCCTCAAGGCCCCTGGCTTGTATTATGATGCTTGTATGACTTATTTTATTTTTAGAGTTGTGTTGTGATAACTTCCCGTGAGTCCCTGATCTTGATCGTACACGTTTGTGTGTATGATTAGTGTACGATTGAATCAGGGGCGTCACAAGTTGGTATCAGAGCCGACTGCCTGTAGGAATCCCCCTTCCACACTCCTTGGCCGAAGTCGAGTCTAGACATTGCAAAAACTTTTACTAACATTGCTGTGTGTCCCATGGGCCCACGTCGCCATTGGGTTGTATTAGGATCTTTTACTCCTCGATCTTTACTCCAGGATTCAGAACTCTCTTCTATTCGGGTTAAACGATTTTTACTAAAATCTAACTTTAGGTTCTCAAAAATACTTTCTCCCGGAGAGCCCCTTCAGTCCAGATGATTGCCGGCTGCACCAGAAGATTTCGAAGATACTCTCCGATATTCTCCCGAGACCTTGTGCCCGTTGCTTTTGCAATTCCCTTCCACCGAAATATCCCTATGGATAAATACTTACACCTGTCATGCTTACTTTTATTCCCAGTCGATCTTGTTATTACAAGATACCCCGAGAATATTTTGTGCCTACTGCCTTGCAGTTCTTTGCCACCTGAATACCCCTAAGAATAATTTCTCGCACTTTCTGAGTATCCGGTCATCCCAAGTTGTTCAGGTGTTTCACAAAAGTCTTTGAAATACTATTCAATCCTCCGAAAATCCTTAGCAGCTTTATTACTCTGCAAATACTTGTCTACTTGCATTATGGATGCTTCCCATATATCTGGCAATATACATTAGTCTCCTTTGGCACCGTCATTTTGATCCTATTGATTCAACATGAGTGCGAATGCACTCAATTATCAGTTGATCCTTTTAAATTATCTTTTTGGCTCAGACATCATTTTAAACATGAGCTGGATCTCGAGCAATGAAATTGACATCGATTGTACCCTTAAACCTACTCAACTTATCCATCCTTGATCAGAGTGTTTGCTTCTGATCCCTTGATTTGGAACTTATAATTCCTTTGAATTAGTCAGTTGTTTTGATAATCCAATCTCCTTGCTTTCTTTCTTCTTCTGGTTGAGTACCGATGCTCACATCAGATCCCTTGTGGGACACCAGAACTTTTATTGGATTTTATCCGACGACGTCCTTCATATTCAATAACTTTGTGAGTCTTTTCTCGGATACATAATGCCATTGGTAAATCCTATTCTTTGATTTGGCCAACCATGCTCTGCTTTTGAGCTGGTGATATTTACTCTTGAAGCTTGTGGTATATGTTTCTAAGATACCCCGATGGGTTGAACCTATGCCTTCTTTAATTTGTGTGAGCCCGAAAAGTTTTCACGGGTCATCTTCCTCTGGTAATTCGCTAGGTAGGTTTTCACACTCAAATCATTTTTATATAAGAGCAGTGAATGGAAGGTTATACATTGAAGAAGTGGGAGTCGACCTTGAACTTGTGTTCATGCCCATGGACGCGATGTAGATCCTATCATGGAAGCTTCTTGTAATAATAACTATTGCCTTGATACAATATCATCTGGTATCTGTGAATTGATCCTTTGCAATCGTGGTTCCGACCATATTTTCCACTTGATCCCATTTCTTAAGCAAGTGAAAACACTTGTCTTCTGTGAATCAATACATCTCCGCAACCCCTAGGTCGATCTTCCTTCGAATAATGCCCTCCAGTATCTCGAGAATATCAAAGAACTGTGTTGCTTCTTATGAGTTCTTCATCAAGTACTACATTCTCACTGATTCCAAATTTTCACAGGCTCTGAGTTATTAAACACTCAAAGACATCGATAACTGAATCGAGTTCGCACCGCGATTAAACAACTCTTGGTAACCTTCATTACTTACAAATTTAATACTCGATCACATCGTTCCTAGCCTAATTGGCTATATCATTATCGTGCTGAATTTAACTATGCTACCTGGTCCTTATTCCCCGAGCATAACTTTCGGCGATGAGCTAAGCTTACGTCGATCTTCCTCGTCTTATCGTTTCACCTCGAACAACAAGCTTGATTCCGAGTTGGTGTCGTATCCATAGACCCAATAATCTTTCACTGCATCAGTCCTTTTGCTTGATGCTGTCGTTGTTCGATTGCTTCTTCGTGGAGCCTCTCGACAAAATTTGTCATGATCATTATCAACATCTTGACTCCTTCCTGGATATCAATTGAATTCATGATGAGAAACACCATCCTTGCCTCTCAAGGATTTGTGTTATCATGAACAACATTATTGCCTTCCCTCCAACACAAACTTGTTCATGTTATGGAGCTCCTTCTATCCAGAATTTGTTCTTTACCTTGGAGTATTACCATCTTTTATGTCAAGAATGTCATGAGAATTTCACCACCTCTTAAGAATTCTTGGTACAGGTGATACTTCTTGCCATATTCGTTCACTCCTTGCCATATCCGTTCACTTCTAGCAACCCTATTGCTTTGAAGATTAATGGTCGATGTTTCATTCTAAGTCTATTGCTTATTGAATCATCATTCAAACATTGATCATGCTACCTAGTCCAGATTTTCGGGTGCACCCTTCTATCATTGTTAAATTGTGTATGTTTTCCTCGAGCATACATCATTATATCATTTGATCCGACAAATGTTATCTCCTTGTTCACATAATTGTGGAAATCCATCCTTTGGAAATCTCGATGATTTGTCGCTGAGTCCATCAGCCACCTCCTCATCTTCTCCTTGGTTTACTGATGAACTCTTGTTTCGAAACTCACTTCCATAGTTCATTTCCCGAGAATCTTATGCCGACTTCTTGTCAATTTGTGTCGCACCTTTTTATCTCAGGTTCCTGAGTCTGAGGTATCCTGACACCAATCAGATCTGAATCTCAGTCAGATATGATGGTTGGAACATATTTCCAAGAGTTATAACATTGGTCTTTATATGACCCGGTAAGGTGATGTCATGCCTAGCACACCTGGCTGGAGGACCTATTGTTATAGTTTCCTTTTGGCAAGGTTAGTCATTCTTCCGTGAGGAAATTGTAAGACTTATTCTATAAGTTGTTCCTGATGGATCCTTTTTGTTTCGAAAGTCTGATCTTCGCTTGTTGACCATGTCAATGCTATCTCAAAGCATGTCTATGGTACTCCGATTTTCAACAGGAACATTTGAAGCCCAATGTTTAATGTTTCCTGCTCAATTATCCAAACACCGTTGTATGGGTAATGTCATGAAAATTCTCTCCCGTACCTAAAGAGTTATCTACTTCTATCCTGTCACGGATATCATGCTCTGCTTGTCCTTGGGAAGGATATATCCCTGAAACATGTGTTAGACACATTTACCTTTCCATTGTTCTGTTTAATCTGATGGTCACCTTTTCGTTTTCATTGATTTGTTTAACCTTTCTGGTGATCTATATGATCTAAGCAGTAATTTTCTCCTGCTTATGTAAACACCTTGGTGTACAACCGTGTCAGTAAGACCCTGTTGCATTTGTTGATGGCATTTCGGTAACCACCGATGTGCGAGAACTTTGCCTATTGGTCCGCCTCGTTTAACGAGCAGGAAAATGGTTCTCTTCGTCCCTCGCCCTTGGTACCAACGATGCTGCCAACATAACTGACCGGTTATTCTCTGACATGCCTTGCTTACATGATCGTGCAAGACGTCACCCCTCTTTCTACTTTTAACCCACATGGTGGGCCCATAACCCACAGTTCCACAGGATCAAAACCTGACTTTCCTATACCCCCTGTTTCCAAACTTATTCCTCGTGCTTGGCTTCGTATTTAATTCACGGGCCACCTTCCTAGTGCTCTATTCTGGTATCAGACGCAATACTTACTCTCGCTGCTCTGAACCCCTTTCTCACTCTGGTTCAGACTTCGATCAACTATCTATCCGCTTGGAACCTCTTATTGTACCTTCGTACCTTACTCTCGATATTTTCTTAAGTTTCAATTCGAGAGTTACTTTCCGTCACCTTCCCCGATGTTATCGACCAGGTAGTCAACCTTGCAGAGGTCCGTTCTCCCGGAATGCCCCCTTTTATTCTTTCGTAAGTACGATGGAGTTCCCGAAGAAAGGATGATGACTTCATCATGATGATCTGAAGCAAAGAAATGAAGACATCAACGTAATGGATCAACTTCTTCAAGAAGAGCAACCAAGACCGAGAAGACTCGCTAGAATTTCGTAACCAGAACCTCCTCCCTTATGCAGCTTAAATCTCGGGACGAGATTTCTTGTAGTGGAGGAGAATTGCGACGCCCGGATAATCAAGCTACAGTAATTCTCTGCTAATGATGCCACGTCACTTCGATTACTGTTGCTAATCTCGCGTTAGTCCAAAACCGATTCAAAAATCAATTCAAGATATGGCAAACAAACAAATGTCTTCAAACATTGAAACAAAATTGTTTGGTTTGTGCCGAATATTACAAAGGTAATTATAGTAAAGAAAACACAAATTTATAAAATACTTAAATGCCCTAAGATGAATTAAAACAGTAAAAGAAAATAAATAAAAGAAAAAGAATAAAAACAAAAAACAAAAGACAAAAAAATAGAACAGAACCCCCCGAGCTTCGGCCCAGCTGACCACAGGCCCAACTGGGCCAACCCACCAGGCCTAGCCGGCCACTCCCCCCACTTCCCCTTATCCCTGGACCCCGAAAACCTATCCACCCCACCGACACCCCACGTTCCCCACTCCTCGCACCCACTGCCCCCCGCTGGATCTGGATCGGGGTGCGACGCACCGACCCCGCCGCCTGACGCCGCACCACTGCCGTCGCCGTCACCGCCTCGCCGAAGCGCTCCCTCACCGGTCTGCCTCCCGCTACGCACGTCATCACCCTCGTCCTCCTTGAGCTCGCTGCCACTCCCCTACACCGTCCGTGAGCACCTCCCTCTATCCCCGTCCGCGTCGCCCGTTCTGGCCACCGCGCCGTCCCGCGCCCGACGCACCCCACGAGCGCCCCGCCCGCGGCGCCCACCGCCGCCCTGACCGCGCTTGACCTTTCCCCTGCTTCGCCCCGCCTGCTGCCTTCCTCCGCCCCGCTTCCTGTGCATCCGCTGCATCGCCGACCTGCGCGGCCGTCGCCTCTACTGCACGCTCGCCACGCCCGTACGCGTTGCTCCTCCCCGCTCGCCCTGTGTCGCACCGAGGAGCCTCTGCCCCTCTCGCCACGGCCTCGTGCGCCCGTCGTTCGCCTCCGGCCGCCCTGCTGCATGTCGGCAGCCGCGGCCCTCCCCATGCTCCGCCCGGTCGCAGCCGCCGGAGCTCAACGCCGGCGCGCTGGCGCCCGCGCCCGCCAGCCGCCCCTTGTTGCCCAGTCGGGTGCGCCCCCGCGGGCTAGCGCCCATTCGGGCTGTGCCCGTTAGCGCCCGTGCCCGCTACGGCCTCTGGGCCACTGCCAAACGGGGCCCACTGCCCAGAACGTTAAAAAAAGAAACAAAAATGAAACTAGTAAAACTAATAATTAATTAATCAATTAATTAGTGAATTAATTAAGTTGATTAACTATTTAACCAAACTAATTAAGATTAGTTAACCTAATCAATTAGTTAAACTAATTAACCCGGTTTAGCTAACTCGAGTCTATGACCAGTGGGACCCACGTGTTAGTTTGACCAGTCAACTGCCAGAGTTGACTCTTGATGTCATGCTGACGTCATAAATGCAATTTCAAATTAAAATAATCTGTTAATTCTAGAAAATGATTTAAAACTTTAAAAATTAATATAAAATAATCCGTAACTCGGATGGAAAAACTTTGTACATGAAAGTTGCTCAGAACAACGAGACGAATCCGGTTATGCAGCCCGTTTGTCCGCCACACATCTCTAGCATAGCAAACACGCAACTTTCCCCCTCCGGTTCATCTGTCCGAAAACGCGGAACACCGGGGATACTTTCCCGGATGTTTCCCCCCTTCGCCGGTATCACCTCCCACTACGTTAGGTCACCCCTAGCACCGCATATTGCCGTGTCTTGCTTTGTGTTACATTTGATTGCTCTGTTATTTATTGTGTTCCCCCTCCGTTACTTCTTTCTGGTAGACTCTGAGACCGGTGCCGATGTCCGTGTGTTCGACTACACCGAAGATGACCCCTCCTTCTTGCCAGAGCAACCAGGCAAGCCCCCCCCCCTTGATCACCAGATATCACCTACTCTTCTCTATACTGCTTGCATTAGAGTAGTGTAGCATGTTACTGCTTTCCGTTAATCCTATTCTGCTGCATAGCCTGTCATTGTTGCTACAGTTGTTACCCTTACCTGCAATCCTAAATGCTTAGTACAGGATGCTAGTATTCCATCAGTGGCCCTACACTCTTGTTCGTCTGCCTTGCTATACTACTGGGCCGTGATCACTTCGAGAGGTGATCACGGGCATATGCTATATACTTGATACTGTTTCATTACTTATGATACTGTTCGGAGATGGGGGCTGAAGGGGTAGGTGGCTCCATCCCGGTAGAGGTGGGCCTGGGTTCCCGACGGCCCCCGACTGTTACTTTGTGGCGGAGCGACAGGGCAGGTTGAGACCACCTAGGAGAGAGGTGGGCCTGGCCCTGGTCGGCGTCCGCGGATACTTAAAAATAACACGCTTAACGAGTTCTTGGTATTTGATCTGAGTCTGGCCATTTGGTCTATATGCACTAACCAACTACGTGGGAAAGTTATGGGCACTCGACGTCGTGGTATCAGCCGAAGCCTTCGTGACGTCAGCGACTGAGCGGCGCGCGCCGGATTGGACTGGAACGCCTGCTAGGCTAGGTCTGCTTCCGGCCGCGTTTGCATCATGCAGGTGTGCAATGGGCGATGGGCCCAGACCCTGCGCCATAGGATTTAGACCGGCGTGCTGACCTCTCTGTTGTGCCTAGGTGGGGCTGCGATGTGTTGATCTTCCGCGGCCGGGCAAGACCCGGAAAAGTGTGTCCGGCCAAATGGGATCGAGCGTGTTGGGTTATGTGGTGCACCCCTGCAGGGAAGTTTATCTATTCGAATAGCCGTGATCTTCGGTAACAGGACGACTTGGAGTTGTACCTTGACCTTATGACAACTAGAACCGGATACTTAACAAAACACACCCTTCCAAGTGCCAGATATAACCCGGTGATCGCTCTCTAACAGGGCGATGAGGAGGGGATCGCTGGGTAGGATTATGCTATGCGATGCTACATGGTGAACTTACCATCTACTCTCTCCTACATGCTGCAAGATGGAGGTGGCCAGAAGTGTAGTCTTCGACAGGATTTGCTATCCCCCTCTTATTCTATCATTCTGTAGTTCAGTCCACCGATATGGCCCTTTACACATATACCCATGCATAGGTAGTGTAGCTCCTTGCTTGCGAGTACTTTGGATGAGTACTCACGGTTGCTTTACTTCCTCTTTTCCCCTTTTCCCTTCTACCTGGTTGTCGCAACCAGATGCTGGAGCCCAGGAGCCAGACGCCACCATCGACGACAACTCCTACTACACCGCGGGTGCCTGCTACTACTTGCAGGCCACCGACGATGACTAGGAGTAGTTTAGGAGGATCCCAGGCAGGAGGCCTGCGCCTGTTTCGATCTGTACCCCAGTTTGTGCTAGCCTTCTTAAGGCAAACTTGTTTAACTTATGTTTGTACTCAGATATTGTTACTTCCGCTGACTCGTCTATGATCGAGAAATTTTATTCGAGCCCTCGTGGCCCCTAACTTGTATTATGATGCTTGTATGACTTATTTTATTTTTAGAGTTGTGTTGTGATATCTTCCTGTGAGTCCCTGATCTTGATCGTACACGTTTGCGTGTATGATTAGTGTACGATTGAATCGGGGGCGTCACATCTATTCGATGTAATCTTCTTTTGCGGTGTGTTTGTCGAGATCCGATGAAGTGTGGGTTTATGATCAAGTTTATCTATGAACAATATTTGAATCTCCTCTAAATTCTTTTATGTATGATTGGTTATCTTTGCAAGTCTCTTCGAATTATCAGTTTGGTTTGGCCTACTAGATTAATCTTTCTTGCAATGGGAGAAGTGCTTAGCTTTGGGTTCAATCTTGCGGTGTCCTTTCCCAGTGACAGCAGGGGCAGCAAGGCACGTATTGTATTGTTGCCATCGAGGATAAAAAGATGGGGTTTCTATCATATTGCTTGAGTTTATCCCTCTACATCATGTCATCTTACTTAAAGCATTACTCTGTTCTTATGAACTTAATACTCTAGATGCATGCTGGATAGCGGTCGATGTGTGGATTAATAGTAGTAGATGCAGAATCGTTTCGGTCTACTTGTCACGGACGTGATGCCGATATACATGATCATACCTAGATATTCTCGTAACTATGCTCAATTCTATCAATTGCTCGACAGTAATTCGTTTACCCACTGTAATACTTATGCTCTTGAGAGAAGCCACTAGTGAAACCTATGGCCCCCGGGTCTATTTTCCATCATATTAATCTTCCAACACTTAGTTATTCCCATTGTCGTTTATTTTACTTTGCATCTTTATTTACTCTTTATTATAAAAATACCAAAAATATTATCTTATCATATCTACCAGATCTCACTCTCGTAAGTGACCGTGAAGGGATTGACAACCCCTTTATCACGTTGGTTGCGAGGTTCTTGTTTGTTTGTGTAGGTGCGTGGGACTCACGCGTGGCCTCCTACTGGATTGATACCTTGGTTCTCAAAAACTGAGGGAAATACTTACGCTACTTTACTGCATCACCCTTTCCTCTTCAAGGGAAAACCAACGCAGTGCTCAAGAGGAAGCAGGACACGAGGCGTCCACGAGGGTGGAGGGCGCGTCCTACCCCCTGGGCGCACCCCCCTGCCTCGTGGGCACCTCGTGTGCTCTCCGGACTTTATTTTCTTGCATGATACTTCTTTTGGTCAGTAAAAATTCATAACCCCCTGAAGATTTTGACCCTCGTATCACGCAAATATCCTCTGTTTTCATTGCGAGCTGTTTTTCTGACAGATCCAGATCGCCATGACGTCTCCAAGCGCCCCCAAGGACAAGTTCTTCGAGAAGGTCATCAACCCCTACCTCGCGGAGGTGTTGCAACACCCTCAAACCATTGAGATGCATGATGGGCTGCTGCACATCCGCGATGTTGAGGGACCGAGAAGGACCGGAAGCGTGGAGACGAGGCTCGAAGCAATGGAGCAACAAGTTTTCAAGTGCCAGGGGATGGTGGAACATGGACTCAACACCAATCACATGATGAACGGGGAGTTCACCAACAACCACAAGCTGGATGCCAAGAACATTGGGGAGACCATCTTTAAGCTTCACGAGAAGATCGAGCATCTCCAAGCCCAAATCTATGACCTGCAAAACCAAAACTGTGAGTATGAATATAGATTCAAGAGGATGAGTTTGGCTGCAGATTTGAGGATCCCGGAGACTCGATCATCCTTCTATGATGGTGAGCCTATGCCTTGGAAGATGGACGACAAGCCCACGTCATCAACAACTCCATCATCACCACCTCCGAGGAAAGAGATATAATCACATGGGTATGGGTACTCCCCTTGGCAACTGCCAATCTTGGGGGAGGTGCCCCGGTATTGTATCACCATCACACTCCCATCTTTACCGTTTTTCTTAGTTTGATCGTTTTAGTAATATCTTTATCTAGTAGAATAAAAGTTTAGTATGATCTAGTTTTGAGTTTTGTTTTATGATCCTTCTATGTAATCGAGTCTGTGAGCTATATATAATAAAGATTAGTGTTGAGTCAAGGGCTTGATTATCTTGCTACGATCTTGAGGGAATAAAGGAAAAGAAAGAATAAAAATAAATAAAAGAAATAAAAGAGATCATATTGATATTATGGAGAGTAATGACTTCACATATAAAGAGTATGATGAATAAAAGTTTTTGAGAGTTGACAAACACAGTTTTGGTCATCGTTGCAATTAATAGGAAGTAATAAAGAAAGAGAGGTTTTCACATATAAATATACTATCTTGGACATCTTTTATGATTGTGAGCACTCATTAAAATATGACATGCTAAAGAGTTGATGTTGGACAAGGAAGACAACGTAATGGGTTATGTTTTCTTATATCCGAAATAAAGTATATTGTAATGGATCATCCAACATGTTGAGTTTGCCTTTCCCCCTCATGCTAGCCAATTCCTTGCACCAAGTAGAGATACTACTTGTGCTTCCAAACATCCCTTAAACCAGTTTTGCCATGAGAGTCCGCCATATCTACCTATGGATTGAGTAAGATCCTTCAGGTAAGTTGTCATTGTTGCATGCAATAAAAATTGCTCTTTAAATATGTATGATTTATTAGTGTGGAGAAAATAATCTTTATACGATCTCGTGATGTGGAAGAAATAAAAGCGACGGACTGCATAATAAAGGTCTATATCACAAGTGGCAATATAAAGTGACGTTATTTCGCATTAAGATTTTGTGCATCCAACCATAAAAGCACATGACAACCTCTACTTCCCTCTGCGAAGAGCCTATCTTTTATTCTTGTCTTACACCTTATATAAGAGTCATGGTGATCATCACCTTTCCTTTTTACATTTTATCCTTTGCCAAGCACATCG
>NC_057799.1:479411164-479592806 GCF_018294505.1 Triticum aestivum
GGATGTAAGTTATCATGAATTATTATTGTTGACATTACCCTTGAGGTAAAAGGTTGGGAGGCAAAACTATAAGCCCCTATCTTTCTCCGTGTTCGATTAAAACTCCATACCCATAAGTATTGCGTGAGTGTTAGCAATTGTGAAAGACTAAATGATAGTTGAGTATGTGGACTTGCTGAAAAGCTCTTACATTGACTCTTTCCGATGTTATGATAAATTGCAATTGCTTCAATGACCGAGACCATAGTTTGTTAGTTTTCAATGAAGTTTCTGATTCATACTTAACATTGTGAATAGATTGTTACTTTAGCATAAGAAATCATATGACAATATTTATATATGTTGCTATTATAAGAATGATCATGATGCCCTCATGTCCGTATTTTATTTTATCGACACCTCTATCTCTAAACATGTGGACATATTTATCGTTATCGGCCTCCGCTTGAGGACAAGCGAGGTCTAAGCTTGGGGGAGTTGATACGTCCATTTTGCATCATGCTTTTATATCGATATTTATTGCATTATGGGCTGTTATTACACATTATGTCACAATACTTATGCCTATTCTCTCTTATTTTACAAGGTTTACATGAAGAGGGAGAATGCCGGCAGCTGGAATCCTGGGCTGTAAAAGGAGCAAATATTAGAGACCTATTCTGCACAACTCCAAACGTCTTGAAACTCCACGGAAGTCATTTTTGGAATTAATCAAAAATACTAAGCAAAGAAACTACCAGAGGAGGGCCACCCACCATCCACGAGGGTGTGGGGCGCGCCCTACCCCCCTAGGTGCGCCCCCCTGCCTCGTGGGCCACTTGGCAGCCCCCCGGTGCCCCTCTTTGGCTATATGGTGTCTTTCACCCTGGAAAAAATCATAAGCAAGATCTCGGGACGGAAGACCGCCGCCACGAGGCAGAACCTTGGTGGAACCAATCTAGGGCTCCGGCGGAGCTGTTCTGCCGGGGAAACATCCCTCCGGGAGGGGGAAATCATCACCATCATCAGCACCAACGATCCTCTCATCGGGAGGGGGTCAATCTTCATCAACATCTTCACCAGCACCATCTCCTCTCAAACCCTAGTTCATCTCTTGTATCCAATCTTTGTATCAAAACCTCAGATTGGTACCTGTGGGTTACTAGTAGTGTTGATTAGTCCTTGTAGTTGATGCTAGTTGGTTTACTTGGTGGAAGATCATATGTTCAGATCCTTAATGCATATCAATACCCCTCTGATTATGAACATGAATATGATTTGTGAGTAGTTACATTTGTTCCTGAGGACATGGGAGAAGTCTTGCTATAAGTAGTCATGTGAATTTGGTATTCGTTCGATATTTTGATGAGATGTATGTTGTCTCTCCTCTAGTGGTGTTATGTGAACGTCGACTACATGACACCTCACCATTTTTTGGGCCTAGAGGAAGGCATTGGGAAGTAATAAGTAGATGATGGGTTGCTAGAGTGACAGAAGCTTGAACCCTAGTTTATGTGTTGCTTCATAAGGGGCTGATTTGGATCCATATGTTTCATGCTATGGTTAGGTTTACCTTAATAGTTCTTTTGTAGTTGCGGACGCTTGCAATAGGGGTTAATCATAAGTGGGATGCTTGTCCAAGGAAGGGCAGCACCCAAGCACCGGTCCACCCACATATCAAATTATCAAAGTACCGAACGCGAATCATATGAGCGTGATGAAAACTAGCTTGACGATAATTCCCATGTGTCCTCGGGAGCGTTTTCCTTCATATAAAAAATTGTCCATGCTTGTCCTTTGCTACAAAAAGGATTGGGCCACCTTGCTGCACTTTATTTACACTCTGTTACCCGTTACAAATTACCTTATCACAAAACTATTTGTTACCGATAATTTCAGTGCTTGCAGAGAATACCTTACTGAAAACCGCTTGTCATTTCCTTCTGCTCCTCATTGGGTTCGACACTCTTACTTATCGAAAGGACTACGATAGATCCCCTACACTTGTGGGTCATCACCTCCCCATGGGCTGGTCCGAATTGGCCTAGGAGGGGGCGGCGCCCCCCTCCTTCCTCTCCCCTCTTCCTCCTTCCCTTCCTTCTCCTAGTTGGAATAGGAAAAGGGGGGCCGAATCCTACTTGGACCGGGAGTCCGAGTAGGACTCCCTCCCTTGGTGCGCCCCTTCTAGGGACGGCCTCCTCTTCCTCCCTCCTTTATATACGTGGGTAGGGGGCACCCCAAAGGCACTCCAAGATTTGTCTAAGCCATGTGCGGTGCCCCCCTCCATAGTTACACACCTTGGTCATATCGTTGTAGTGCTTAGGCAAAGCCCTGCGCCGGTAACTTCATCATCACCGTCACCACGCCACCGTGCTGACGACCTCTTGTTGGGGAACGTAGAAATTTCAAAAAAATCCTACGCACACGCAGGATCATGGTGATTTATAGCAACGAGAGGGGAGAGTGTTGTCCAGGTACCCTCGTAGACCGACAGCGGAAGCGTTAGTGCAACGCGGTTGATGTAGTCGTACGTCTTCACGATCCGACCGATCCAAGTACCGAACGTACGGCACCTCCGAGTTCAGCACACGTTCAGCTCGATGACGTCCCGCGAACTCCGATCCAGCAGAGCTTCATGGGAGAGTTCCATCAGCACGATGGCGTGATGACGGTGATGATGTTGCTACCGACGCAGGGCTTTGCCTAAGCACCGCTACGATATGACCAAAGTGGAATATGGTGGAGGGGGGCACCGCACACGGCTGGAATAGATCAACAGATCAACTTGTGTGTCTAGAGGTGCCCCCTGCCCCCGTATATAAAGGAGCAAGGGGGAGGCCGGCCGGCCCTGTAGGGCGCGCCAGGCGGAGGAGTCCTCCTCCTAGCAGGAGTAGGACTCCCCTCTTTCCTACTCCTACTAGGAGGGGGAAAGGAAGGGGGAGATGGAGAAGGAAAGGGGGCGCCGCCCCCCTCTCCTAGTCCAATTCAGACCAGAGGGGGAGGCGCGCGCGGCCTACCCTAGGCCAGCCCTCTCTCTCTCCACTAAGGCCCATAAGGCCCATTATTTCGCCCGGGGGGGTTCCGGTAACCCTCCGGCACTCCGGGTTTCTCCGAAACCACTCGGAACGCTTCCGGTATCCGAATATAGTCGTCCAATATATCGATCTTTACGTCTCGACCATTTCGAGACTCCTCGTCATGTCCGTGATCATATCCAGGACTCCGAACTACCTTCGGTACATCAAAACACAAAAAACTCATAATACCGATCGTCACCAAACTTTAAGCGTGCGGACCCTATGGGTTCGAGAACAATGTAGACATGACCGAGACACGTCTCCGGTCAATAACCAATAGCGGAACCTGGATGCTCATATTGGCTCCTACATATTCTACGAAGATCTTTATCGGTCAAATCGCATAACAACATACGTTGTTCCCTTTGTCATCGGTATGTTACTTGCCCGAGATTCGATCGTCGGTATCTCAATACCTAGTTCAATCTCGTTACCGGCAAGTCTCTTTACTCGTTCCATAATGCATCATCCCGCAACTAACTCATTAGTCACATTGCTTGCAAGGCTTATAGTGATGTGCATTACCGAGAGGGCCCAGAGATACCTCTCCGACAATCAGAGTGACAAATCCTAATCTCGAAATAAGGCAACTCACAAGTACCTTCGGAGACACCTATAGAGCACCTTTATAATCACCCAGTTACGTTGTGACGTTTGGTAGCACACAAAGTGTTCCTCTGGTAAACGGGAGTTGCATAATCTCATAGTCATAGGAACATGTATAAGTCATGAAGAAAGCAATAGCAACATACTAGACGATCAAGTGCTAAGCTAACGGAATGGGTCAAGTCAATCACATCATTCTCCTAATGATGTGACCCCGTTAATCAAATGATAGCTCATGTCCATGGCTAGGAAACTCAACCATCTTCGATTAACGAGCTAGTCAAGTAGAGGCATACTAGTGACACTATGTTTGTCTATGTATTCACACATGTATTATGTTTCCGGTTAATACAATTCTAGCATGAATAATAAACATTTATCATGATATGAGGAAATAAATAAGAACTTTATTATTGCCTCTAGGGCATATTTCCTTCAGTCTCCCACTTGCACTAGAGTCAATAATCTAGATTACACAGTAATGATTCTAACACCCATGGAGTTTTGGTGTTGATCTGTTTTGCTCGTGGAAAAGGCTTAGTCAACGGGTCTGCAACATTCAGATCCGTATGTGTCTTGAAAATCTCTATGTCTCCCACTTGGACTTGGTCCCGGATGGAATTGAAGCGTCTCTTGATGTGCTTGGTCCTCTTGTGAAATATGGATTCCTTTGCCAAGGCAATTGCACCAGTATTGTCACAAAAGATTTTCATTGGACCCGATGCACTAGGTATGACACCTAGATCGGATATGAACTCCTTCATCTTGACTCCTTCATTTGCTGCTTCCAAAGCAGCTATGTACTTTGCTTCACACGTAGATCCCACCACGACGCTTTGTTTAGAACTGCACCAACTGACAGCTCCACCGTTCAATGTAAACACGTATCCGGTTTGTGATTTAGAATCATCCGGATCAGTGTCAAAGCTTGCATCGACGTAACCATTTACGACTAGCTCTTTGTCACCTCCATAAACGAGAAACATATCCTTAGTCCTTTTCAGGTATTTCAGGATGTTCTTGACCATTGTCCAGTGATCCACTCCTGGATTACTTTGGTACCTCCCTACTAGGCTAATAGCATGATACACATCAGGTCTGGTACACAGCATTGCATACATGATAGAGCCTATGGCTAAAGCATAGGGAACATCTTTCATTTTCTCTCTATCTTCTGCAGTGGTCGGGCATTGAGTCTGACTCAACTTCACACCTTGTAACACAGGCAAGAACCCTTTCTTTGCTTGATCCATTTTGAACTTTTTCAAAACTTTGTCAAGGTATGTGCTTTGTGAAAGTCCTATCAAGCGTCTTGATCTATCTCTATAGATTTTGATGCCTAATATGTAAGCAGCTTCACCGAGGTCTTTCATTGAAAAACTCTTATTCAAGTATCCTTTTATGCTCTCCAGAAATTCTATATCATTTCCAATCAGCAATATGTCATCCACATATAATATCAGAAATGCTACAGAGCTCCCACTCACTTTCTTGTAAATACTGGCTTCTCCAAAAGTCTGTATAAAACCATATGCTTTGATCACACTATCAAAACGTTTATTCCAACTCCGAGAGGCTTGCACAAGTCCATAAATGGATCGCTGGAGCTTGCACACTTTGTTAGCTCCCTTTGGATCGACAAAACCTTCTGGTTGCATCATATACAACTCTTCTTCCAGAAATCCATTCAGGAATGCAGTTTTGACATCCATTTGCCAAATTTCATAATCATAAAATGCGGCAATTGCTAACATGATTCGGACAGACTTAAGCATCGCTACGGGTGAGAAAGTCTCATCATAGTCAATCCCTTGAACTTGACGAAAACCTTTCGCAACAAGTCGAGCTTTACAGACAGTAACATTACCATCAGCGTCAGTCTTCTTCTTGAAGATCCATTTATTCTCAATGGCTTGCCGATCATCCGGCAAGTCAACCAAAGTCCACACTTTGTTCTCATACATGGATCCCATCTCAGATTTCATGGCCTCAAGCCATTTTGTGGAATCTGGGCTCACCATCACTTCTTCATAGTTCATAGGTTCGCCTTGGTCAAGTAACATGACCTCCAGAATAGGATTACTGTACCACTCTGGTGCGGATCTTAATCTGGTTGACCTATGAGGTTCAGTAGTAACTTGATCTGAAGTTTCATGATCAATATCATTAGCTTCCTCACTAATTGGTGTAAGTGTCATAGGAACCGGTTTCTGTGATGAACCACTTTCCAATAAGGGAGCAGGTACAGTTACCTCATCAAGTTCTACTTTCCTCCCACTCACTTCTTTCGAGAGAAACTCCTTCTTTAGAAAGGATCCATTCTCAGCAACGAATGTCTTGCCTTCGGATCTGTGATAGAAGGTGTACCCAACAGTTTCCTTTGGGTATCCTATGAAGACACATTTCTCCGATTTGGGATCTAGCTTATCAGGTTGAAGCTTTTTCACATAAGCATCGCAGCCCCAGACTTTAAGAAACGAGAAATTTGGTTTCTTGCCAAACCATAGTTCATAAGGCGTCGTCTCAATGGATTTCGATGGTGCCCTATTTAACGTGAATGCAGTCGTCTCGAAAGCATAACCCAAAAACGATTGCGGTAAATCAGTAAGAGACATCATAGATCGCACCATATCTAGTAATCTACGATTACGACGTTCGGACACACCATTACGCTGTGGTGTTCCGGGTGGCGTGAGTTGCGAAACTATTCCGCATTGTTTCAAATGTAGACCAAACTCGTAACTCAAATATTCTCCTCCACGATCAGATCGTAGAAACTTTATTTTCTTGTTACGATGATTAATTTCCACTTCACTCTGAAATTCTTTGAACTTTTCAAATGTTTCAGACTTATGTTTCATTAAGTAGATATACCCATATCTACTCAAATCATCTGTGAAGGTGAGAAAATAACGATACCCACCGCGAGCCTCAACATTCATCGGACCACATACATCAGTATGTATGATCTCCAACAAATCTGTTGCTCGCTCCATTTATCCGGAGAACGGCGTCTTAGCCATCTTGCCCATAAGGCATGGTTCACAAGTACCAAGTGATTCATAATCAAGTGATTCCAAAAGTCCATCAGTATGGAGTTTCTTCATGCGCTTTACACCAATATGACCCAAACGGTAGTGCCACAAATAAGTTGCACTATCATTATCAACTCTGCATCTTTTGGTTTCAACATTATGAATATGTGTATCACTACTATCGAGATTCAACAAAAATATACCACTCTTCAAGGGTGCATGACCATAAAAGATATTACTCATATAAATAGAACAACCATTATTCTCACATTTAAATGAATAACCGTCTCGCATCAAACAAGATCCAGATATAATGTTCATGCTTAACGCTGGCACCAAATAACAATTATTTATGTCTAAAACTAATCTCGAAGGTAGATGTAGAGGTGGCGTGCCGACGGCGATCACATCGACTTTGGAGCCATTTCACACGCGCATCGTCACCTCGTCCTTAGCCAGTCTTCGCTTAATCCGTAGTCCCTGTTTCGAGTTGCAAATATTAGCAACAGAACCAATATCAAATACCCAGGTGCTACTGCGAGCTCTAGTAAGGTACACATCAATAACACGTATATCACATATACCTTTGTTCACCTTGCCATCCTTCTTATCTGCCAAATACTTGGGGCAGTTCCGCTTCCACTGACCAGTCTGCTTGCAGTAGAAGCACTCAGTCTCAGGCTTAGGTCCAGACTTGGGTTTCTTCTCTTGAGCAGCAACTTGTTTGCTATTCTTCTTGAAGTTCTCTTTCGTCTTCCCTTTGCCCTTTTTCTTGAAACTGGTGGTCTTGTTGACCATCAACACTTGATGCTCCTTTTTGATTTCTACCTCCGCAACCTTTAGCATTGCGAAGAGCCCGGGAATTGTCTTATTCATCCCTTGCATATTATAGTTCATCACAAAGGTCTTGTAGCTTGGTGGCAGTGATTGAAGAATTCTGTCAATGACACTATCATCCGGAAGATTAACTCCCAGCTGAATCAAGTGATTGTTATACCCAGACATTTTGAGTATATGTTTACTGACAAAACTATTCTCCTCCATCTTGCACCTGTAGAACTTATTGGAGACTTCATATCTCTCAATCCGGGCATTTGCTTGAAATATTAACTTCAACTCTTGGAACATCTCATATGCTTCATGACGTTCAAAACGTCGTTGAAGCCCCGGTTCTAAGCCGTAAAGCATGGCACACTGAACTATCGAGTAGTCATCAGCTTTGCTCTGCCAGACGTTCTTAACGTCGTCAGTTGCATCTGCAGCAGGCCTGGCACCCAGCGGTGCTTCCAGGACGTAATTCTTCTGTGCAGCAATGAGGATAATCCTCAAGTTACAGACCCAGTCTGTGTAATTGCTACCATCATCTTTCAACTTTGCTTTCTCAAGGAACGCATTAAAATTCAACGGAACAACAGCACGGGCCACCTATCTACAATCAACATAGACAAGCAAAATACTATCAGGTACTAAGTTCATGATAAATTTAAGTTCAATTAATCATATTACTTAAGAACTCCCACTTAGATAGATATCCCTCTAATCATCTAAGTGATCACGTGATCCAAATCAACTAAACCATGTCCGATCATCACGTGAGATGGAGTAGTTTTCAATGGTGAACATCACTATGTTGATTATATCTACTATATGATTCGCGCTTGACCTTTCGGTCTCAGTGTTCCGAGGCCATATCTGCATATGCTAGGCTCGTCAAGTTTAACCCAAGTATTTTGCGTGTGCAAAACTGGCTTGCACCTGTTGTAGATGGACGTAGAGCTTATCACACCCGATCATCACGTGGTGTCTCGGCACGACGAATTTTGGCAACGGTGCATACTCAGGAAGAACACTTTTACCATGAAATTTAGTGAGAGATCATCTTATAATGCTACCGTCAATCAAAGCAAAATAAGATGCATAAAAGATAAGCATCACATACAATCAATATAAGTGATATGATATGGCCATTGTCATCTTGTGCTTGTGATCTCCATCTCCGAAGCACCGTCATGATCACCATCGTCACCGGCGCGACACCTTGATCTCCATCGTAGCATCATTGTCGTCTCGCCAACTATTGCTTCTACGACTATCACTACCGCTTAGTGATAAAGTAAAGCAATTACAGGGCGATTGCATTGCATACAATAAAGCGACAACCATATGGCTCCTGCCAGTTGCCGATAACTCGGTTACAAAACATGATCATCTCATACAATAAAATATAGCATCATGCCTTGACCATATCACATCACAACATGCCCTGCAAAAACAAGTTAGATGTCCTCTACTTTGTTGTTGCAAGTTTTACATGGCTGCTACGGGCTGAGCAAGAACCGTTCTTACCTACGCATCAAAACCACAACGATAGTTCGTCAAGTTAGTGTTGTTTTAACCTTCTCAAGGACTGGGCGTAGCCACACTCGGTTCAACTAAAGTTAGGGAAACTGACACCTGCCAGCCACCTATGTGCAAAGCACGTCGGTAGAACCAGTCTCGCGTAAGCATACGCTTAATGTCGGTCCGGGCTGCTTCATCCAACAATACCGCCGAACCAAAGTATGACATGCTGGTAAGCAGTATGACTTGTATCGCCCACAATTCACTTGTGTTCTACTCATGCATATAACATCTACACAGAAAGCCAGGCTCGGATGCCACTGTTTGGGAACATAGTAATTTCAAAAAAAATCCTACGCACACGCAGGATCATGGTGATGCATAGCAACGAGAGGGGAGAGTGTTGTCCACGTACCCTCATAGACCGATAGCGGAAGCGTTAGCACAAAGCGGTTGATATAGGCATAAGTCTTCATGATCCGACCGATCCAAGTACCAAACGTACGGCACCTTCCTGGTTCAGCACACATTCAGCTCGATGACGTCCTGCAAACTCCGATCCAACAGAGCTTCACAGGAGAGTTCCGTCAGCATGACGGCGTGATGACGGTGATGATGTTGCTACCGACGCAGGGCTTCGTCTAAGCACCGCTATGATATGACCGAGGTGGAATATGGTGGAGGGGGGCACCGCACACGGCTGGAATAGATCAACAGATCAACTTGTGAGTCTAGAGGTGCCCCCCTGCCCCCGTATATAAAGGAGCAAGGGGGGAGGCCGGCCGGCCCTGTAGGGCGCGCCAGGAGGAGGAGGAGTCCTCCTAGTAGGAGTAGGACTCCCCTCTTTCCTACTCCTACTAGGAGGGCGAAAGGAAGGGGAGAGGGAGAAGGAAGGGGGGGCGCCGCCCCCCTCTCCTAGTCCAATTCGGACCAGATGGGGAGGGGCGCGCGGCCTGCCCTAGGCCATCCCTCTCTCTCTCCACTAAGGCCCATAAGGCCATTATTTCTCCCGGGGGGTTCTGGTATCCCTCCGACACGCCGGTTTTCTCCGAAACCACTCGGAACACTTCCGGAGTCCGAATATAGTCGTCCAATATATCGATCTTTACGTCTCGACCATTTCGAGACTCCTCGTCGTGTCCGTGATCATATCCGGGACTCCGAACTACCTTCGGTACATCAAAACACAAAAAACTCATAATACCGATCGTCACCAAACTTTAAGTGTGCGCACCCTACGGGTTCGAGAACTATGTAGACATGACCGAGACACGTCTCCGGTCAATAACCGATAGCAGAACCTGGATGCTCATATTGGCTCCTACATATTCTACGAAGATCTTTATCGGTCAAACCGCATAACAACATACGTTGTTCCCTTTGTCATCGGTATGTTACTTGCCCGAGATTCGATCGTCGATATCTCAATACCTAGTTCAATCTCGTTACCGGCAAGTCTCTTTACTCGCTCCGTAATGCATCATCCCGCAACTAACTCATTAGTCACATTGCTTGCAAGGCTTATAGTGATGTGCATTACCGAGAGGGCCCAAGATACCTCTCCGACAATCGGAGTGACAAATCCTAATATCGAAATACGCCAACTCAACAAGTACCTTCGGAGACACCTGTAGAGCACCTTTATAATCACCCAGTTACGTTGTGACGTTTGGTAGCACACAAAGTGTTCCTCCGGTAAACGGGAGTTGCATAATCTCATAGTCATAGGAACATGTATAAGTCATGAAGAAAGCAATAACAACATACTAAACGATCATGTCCTAAGCTAACGGAATGGGTCAAGTCAATCACATCATTCTCCTAATGATGTGATCCCGTTAATCAAATGACAACTCATGTCCATGGCTAGGAAACTCAACCATCTTCGATTAACGAGCTAGTCAAGTAGAGGCATACTAGTGACACTATGTTTGTCTATGTATTCACACATGTATTATGTTTCCGGTTAATACAATTCTAGCAGGAATAATAAACATTTATCATGATATGAGGAAATAAATAATAACTTTATTATTGCCTCTAGGGCATATTTCCTTCACCTCTCCCTCGACCACAGCTGGATCAATAGTTCGTGGGACATCACCGAGCTGAACGTGTGCAGATCGCAGAGGTGTTGTGCGTTCAGTACTTGATCGGTTGGATCGCGAAGACGTTCGACTACATCAACCACCTTACTAAACGCTTCTGCTTTCGGTCTACGAGGGTACGTGGACACACTCTCCCCTCTCGTTGCTAAGCATCTCCTAGATAGATCTTGCGTGATTGTAGGAATTTTTTTGAAATTACTGCGTTCCCCAACAGTGGCATCCGTGCCAGGTCTATGCGTAGATGTTATATGTACGAGTAGAACACAAAGAGTTGTGGGCAATAATAGTAATACTGCTTACCAGCATGTCATAATTTGATTCGGCGGTATTGTTGGATGAAGAGGCCCAGACCGACAGTACATGACCGTGTTCACGAGACTGGTTCTACCGCCGTGCTTCGCACATAGGTGGCTAGTGGGTGTCTGTTTCTCCAACTTTAGTTGAATCGAGTGTGACTATGCCCGGTCCTTGTTGAAGGTTAAAACAGCACAGTTGACGAAAAATCATTGTGGTTTTTGATGCATAGGTAAGAACGGTTCTTGCTAAGCCCGTAGCAGCCACGTAAAATTTGCAACAACAAAGTAGAGGACGTCTAACTTGTTTTTGCAGGGCTTGTTGTGATGTGATATGGTCAAGACGTGATGATATATAAATTGTTGTATGAGATGATCATGTTTTGTAAAATTTATCTACAACTGCCAGGAGCCTTATGGTTGTTGCTTTATTGTATGAAATGCAATCGCCATGTAATTGGTTTACTTTATCACTAAGCGGTAGCGATAGTCGTAGAAGCAATAGCTGGCGAGATGACAACGATGCTTCGATGGAGATCAAGGTGTCAAGATGGTGACGATGGCGATCATGACGGTGCTTTGGAGATGGAGATCAAAGGCACAAGATGATGATGACGATATCATATCACTTATATTGATTGCATGTGATGTTTATCCTTTATGCATCTTATTTTGCTTAGTACAGCGGTAGCATTATAAGATAATCCCTCACTAAATTTTAAGGTATAAGTGTTCTCCCTGAGTATGCACCGTTGCGACAGTTCGTCGTGCCGAGACACCACGTGATGATCGGGCGTGATAAGCTCTACGTTCAAATACAATGGGTGCAAGCCAGATTTGCACAGGCGGAATACTCGGGTTAAACTTGACGAGCCTAGCATATGCAGATATGGCCTCGGAACACGAAGACCGAAAGGTCAAACATGAATCATATATTAGATATGATCAACATAGTGATGTTTACTATTGAAAGCTACTCCATCTCACGTGATGATCGGACATGGTTTAGTTGATTTGGATCACATGATAATTTAGATAACTCGAGGGATGTCTATCTAAGTGGGAGTTCTTAAGTAATATGATTAACTGAACTTTAATTTATCATGAACTTAGTCCTGGTAGTATTAGCATATCTATGTTATAGGTCAATAGCTCGCGATGTAGCTCCCCGTTTATTTTTATATGTTCCTAGAGAAATATAAGTTGAAAGATGATAGTAGTAATGATGCAGACTTGGTCCGTGATCTGAGGATTATCTTCATTGCTGCATAGAAAAATTATGTCCTTGATGCACCGCTAGGTGACAGAACTATTGCAGGAGCAGATGCAGACGTTATGAACGTTTTGACAAGCTCGGTATGATGACTACTTCATAGTTTAGTGCACCATGCTTTACGGCTTAGAACCGGGACTTCAAAAATGTTTTGAACGCCACGGAGCATATAAGATGTTCCAAGAGTTGAAATTGATATTTCATACTCATGCCCGTGTCAAGAGGTATGAGACCTCTGGCAGTACTTTGCCTACAAGATGGAGGAGATTAGCTCAACCAATGAGCATGTGCTCAGATTGTCTGGGTACTACAATTGCTTGAATCAAGTGGGAGTTAATCTTCCAGATAAGATAGTAATTGACGAAGTTCTCTAGGCACTATCTCCAAGTTACTAGAACTTCATGATCAACTATAATATGCAAGGGATGACAAAAACAATGCCCAAGCTCTTCGCGATGCTAAAATCGGCGAAGGTAGAAATCAAGAAAAGCATCAAGTGTTGATGGTTGACAAGACCACTAGTTTCAAGAAAAAGGGCAAAGGGAAGAAGGGGAACTTCAAGAAGAACGGCAAGCAAGTTGTTGTTCAAGTGAAGAAGCCCAAGTCTGGACCTAAGCCTGAGACTAAGTGCTTCTACTGCAAAGGGACTAGTCACTGGAAGCGGAACTGCCCCAAGTATTTGGCGGATAAGAAGGATGGCAAAGTGAACAAAGGTATATTTGATATACATGTTATTGATGTGTACTTTACTAGTGTTTATAGCAACCCCTCGGTATTTGATACTAGTTCAGTTGCTAAGAGTAGTAACTCGAAACAGGAGTTGCAAAATAAACAGAGACTAATTAAGGGCGAGGTGATGATGTGTGTTGGAAGTGATTCCAAGGTTGATAAGATCACCATCGCACACTCCCTTTACCTTCGGGATTAGTGTTGAACCTAAAATAAATGTTATTTGGTGTTTGCGTTGAGCATGAATATGATTGGATCATGTTTATTGCAATACGGTTATTCATTTAAGTCTAAGAATAATTGTTGTTCTAGTTACATGAATAAAACCTTTTATGGTCATACACTCATAAATGGTTTATTGAAACTCGGTCGTAGTGATACACATATTGAAGCCAAAAGATGCAAAGTTAATAATGATAGTGCAACTTATTTGTGGCACTGCCGTTTAGGTCATATTGGTGTAAAGCGCATGAAGAAACTCCATGCTGATGGACTTTTGGAATCACCTGATGCTTGCGAACAATGCCTCATGGGCAAGATGACTAAGACTCCGTTCTCTAGAACAATGGAGTGAGCAGCTGAATTATTGGAAATAATACATACTGATGTATGCAGTCCGATGAGTGTTGAGGCTCGCGGCGGGTATCATTATTTTCTGACCTTCACAGATGATTTGAGCATATATGGGTATATCTACTTGATGAAACATAAGTCTGAAACATTTGAAAAGTTCAGAGAAATTCAGAGTGAAGTAGAAAATCATCATAACAAGAAAAAAAGTTTCTACGATCTGATCGTGGAGGTGAATATTTGAGTTATGAGTTTGGTCTTTATTTGAAACAATGTGGAATAGTTTCACAACTCACGCCACCTGGAACACCACAGTGTAATGGTGTGTCCGAACGCCGTAACCGTACTTTATTAGATATGGTGCGATCTATGATGTCTCTTACCGATTTACCACTATCGTTTTGGGGTTATGCATTAGAGACAGTTGCATTCACGTTAAAAAGGGCACCATCTAAATCTGTTGAGATGACACCGTATGAACTGTGGTTTGGCAAGAAACCTAAGCTGTCGTTTCTTAAAGTTTGGGGTTACGATGCTTATGTGAAAAAGCTTCAGCCTGATAAGCTCGAACCCAAATCGGAGAAGTGCGTCTTCATAGGATACCCAAAAGAAAATGTTGGGTACACCTTCTATCACAGACCTGAAGGCAAGATATTCGTTGCTAAGAATGGATCCTTTCTAGAGAAGGAGTTTCTCTCGAAAGAAGTGAGTGGGAGGAAAGTAGAACTTGATAACGTAATTGTACCTTCTCCCGAACTGGAAAGTAGTTCATCACAGAAATCAGTTCCAGTGATGCCTACACCAACTAAGTGAGAAAGCTAATGATAATGATCATGAAACTTTGGATCAAGTTACTACCAAACCTCGTAGGTCAACCAGAGTACGTTCCGCACCAGAGTGGGACTGTAATCCTGTTCTGGAAGTCATGTTACTAGACCATGACGAACCTACGAACTATGAGGAAGCGATAATGAGCCCAGATTCCGCAAAATGGCTTGAGGCCATGAAATCTGAGATGGGATCCATATATGAGAACAAAGTATGGACTTTGGTTGACTTGCCCGATGATTGGCGAGCCATAGAGAATAAAATGGATTTTCAAGAGGAAGATGGACGTTCATAGTAGTGTTACTATCTACAAAGCTCGAATTATCACAAAAATATTTTCGACAAGTTCAAGGTGTTGACTACAATGAGATTTTCTCACTTGTATCGATGCTTAAAAGTCTGTCCGAATCATGTTAGCAATTGCCGCATTTTATGAAATTTGGCAAATGGATGTCAAACCTGCATTCCTTAATGAATTTCTTAAAGAAGAGTTGTATATGATGCAACCATAAGGTTTTGTCGATCCTAAAGGTCCTAACAAAGTGTGCAAAGCTCCAGCAATCCATCTATGGACTGGTGCAAGCATCTCGGAGTTGGAATATACGCTTTGATGAGTTGATCAAAGCATATAGTTTTATACAGACTTGCGGTGAAGCCTGTATTTACAAAAAGTGAGTGGGAGCACTACAGCCTTTCTGATAAGTATATGTGGATGACATATTGTTGATCGGAAATAATGTAGAATTTTATGGAAAGCATAAAGGAGTTTCTGAAAGGAGTTTTTCAAAGAAAGACCTCGGTGAAGCTGCTTACATATTGAGCATCAAGATCTATAGAGATAGATCAAGACACTTGATAAGTCTTTTCAATGAGTACATACCTTGACAAGATTTTGAAGTAGTTCAAAATGGAACAGTCAAAGAAGGATTTCTTTCCTGTGTTGCTAAGTGTGAAGTTGAGTAAGACTCAAAGCCCGACCACGGCAGAACATAGAGAGAGAATGAAAGTCATTCCCTATGCCTCAGCCATAGATTCTATAAAGTATGCCATGCTATCTACCAGACCTATTGTATACCCTGCCCTGAGTTTGGCAAGGGAGTACAATAGTGATCTAGGAGTAGATCACTGGACATTGGTCAAAATTATCCTTAGAGGACTAAGGAAATATTTCTCGGTTATGGAGGTGATAAAGAGTTTGTCGTAAAGAGTTACGTCGGTGCAAGCTTTGACACCGATCTGGATGACTCTGAGTCTCGATCTGGACACATATTGAAAGTGGGAGCATTTAGCTAGAGTAGCTCCGTGCAGAGCATTATAGACATAGAAATTTGCAAAATACATATGGATCTGAATATGGCAGGCCCATTGACTAAACTTCTCTCACAAGCAGAACATGATCACACCTTAGTACTCTTTGGGTGTTAATCACATGGCGATGTGAACTAGATTATTGACTCTAGTAAACCCTTTTGGGTGTTGGTCACATGGTGAAGTGAACTATGGTTGTTACTCACATGGTGATGTGATCTATTGGTGTTAAATCACATGGCGATGTGAACTAGATTATTGACTCTGGTGCAAGTGGGAGACTGAAGGAAATATGCCCTAGAGGGAATAATAAAGTTATTATTTATTTCCTTATATCATGATAAATGTTTATTATTCATGCTAGAATTGTATTAACCGGAAACTTAGTACATAGTTGAATACATAGACAAAACAGAGTGTCCCTAGTATGCCTCTGCTTGACTAGCTTCTTCCTGACCATAGACATAGACATGTGTTGTCATTTGATGAACGGGATCACATCATTAGGAGAATGATGTGATGGACAAGACCCATCCGTTAGCTTGGCATAATGATCGTTTAGTTTTATTACTATTGCTTTCTTCATGACTTATACATGTTCCTCTGACTATGAGATTATGCAACTCCCGAATACCGGAGGAACACCTTGTGTCCTATCAAACGTTGCTACCTCTTGAGCACTGCGTTGGTTTTCCCTTGAAGAGGAAAGGGTGATGCAGCAAAGTAGCGTAAGTATTTCCCTTAGTTTTTGAGAACCAAGGTATCAATCCAGTAGGAGGCCACGCACGAGTCCCTCACACCTACACAAACAAATAAATCCTCGCAACCAACGCGATAAGGGGTTGTCAATCCCTACACGGTCACTTACGAGAGTGAGATCTGATAGATATGATAAGATAATATTTTTGGTATTTTTATGATAGAGATGCAAAGTAAAGAAAGTAAAATAAAAACGGCGCCAGAAATAGCTTGTCGTCGGGAGATTAATATGATGGAAAATAGACCCGGGGGCCATAGGTTTCACTAGTGGCTTCTCTCAAGAGCATAACTATTTACGGTGGGTGAACAAATTACTGTTGAGCAATTGACAGAATTAAGCATAGTTATGAGAATATCTAGGTATGATCATGTATATAGGCATCACGTCCGAGACAAGTAGACCGACTCCTGCCTGCATCTACTACTATTACTCCACACATCGACTGCTATCCAGCATGCATCTAGAGTATTAAGTTCATAAGAACAGAGTAACGCTTTAAGCAAGATGACATGATGTAGAGGGATAAACTCATGCAATATGATATAAACCCCATCTTGTTATCCTCGATGGCAACAATACAATACGTGCCTTGCTGCCCCTACTGTCACTGGGAAAGGACACCGCAAGATTGAACCCAAAGCTAAGCACTTCTCCCATTGCAAGAAAGATCAATCTAGTAGGCCAAACCAAACTGATAATTCAAAGAGACTTGCAAAGATAACCAATCATACATAAAGGAATTCAGAGAAGATTCAAATATTGTTCATAGATAAACTTGATCATAAACCCACAATTCATCGGTCTCAACAAACACACCGCAAAAGAAGATTACATCGAATAGATATCCACGAGAGAGGGGGAGAACATTGTATTGAGATCCAAAGAGAGAGAAGAAGCCATCTAGCTAATAACTATGGACTCGAAGGTCTGAGGTAAACTACTCACACATCATCGGAGAGGCTATAGTGTTGATGTAGAAGCCCTCCGTGATCGATGCCCCCTCCGGCGGAGCTCCGGAACAGGCCCCAAGATGGGATCTCACGGGTACAGAAGGTTGCGGCAGTGGAATTAGGTTTTTGGCTCCGTATCTGGTAGTTTGGGGGTACGTAGGTATATATAGGAGGAAGGAGTACGTCGGTGGACCATCAGTGGGCCCATGAGGGTGGAGGGCGCGCCCAGGGGGGAGGTGCGCCCCCCTACCTCGTGGCTTCCTGGTTGATGCCTTGACGTAGGGTCCAAGTCCTCTGGATCATGTTCGTTCCGAAAATCACGTTCCCGAAGGTTTCATTCTGTTTGGAATCCGTTTGATATTCCTTTTCTGCGAAACTCTGAAATAGGCAAAAAACAGCAATTCTGGGCTGGGCCTCCGGTTAATAGGTTAGTCCCAAAAATAATATAAAAGTGTATAATAAAGCCCAATAATGTTCAAAACAGAATATAATATAGCATGGAGCAATTAAAAATTATAGATACGTTGGAGACGTATCAAGCATCCCCAAGCTTAATTCCTGCTCGTCCTCGAGTAGGTAAATGATAAAAACAGAATTTTTGATGTGGAATGCTACTTGGCATAATTTCAATGTAATTCTTCTTAATTGTGGTATGAATATTCAGATCCGAAAGATTCAAGATAAAAGTTCAATATTGACATAAAAATAATAATACTTCAAGCATACTAACTAAGCAATTATGTCTTCTCAAAATAACATGGCCAGAGAAAGTTCATCCCTACAAAATCATATAGTTTATTCATGCTCCATTTTCGTCACAAAAGAATGCTCTCATCATGCACAACCCCGATGACAAGCCAAGCAATTGTTTCATACTTTAGTAATCTCAAACCTTTTCAACTTTCACGCAATACATGAGCGTGAGCCATGGATATAGCACTATGGGTGGAATAGAATATAATGATGGGGGTTATGTGGAGAAGACAAAAAAGGAGAAAGTCTCACATCAACGAGGCTAATCAATGAGCTATGGAGATGCCCATCGATTGATGTTAATGCAAGGAGTAGGGATTGCCATGCAGCGGATGCACTAGAGCTATAAATATATGAAAGCTCAACAAAAGAAACTAAGTGGGTGTGCATCCAACTTGCTTGCTCACGAAGACCTAGGGAACTTGAGGAGGCCCATTGTTGGAATATACAAGCCAAGTTCTATAATGAAAAAATCCCACTAGTATATGAAAGTGACAAAACAAGAGACTCTCTATCATAAAGATCATGGTGCTACTTTGAAGCACAAGTGTGGAAAAAGGATAGTAGCATTGTCCCTTCTCTCTTTTTCTCTCATTTTTTGGGGCCTTCTTTTTTTATGGCCTTTCTCTTTTTTTTTATTCCTCACTTGGGACAATGCTCTAGAAAATGATGATCAGCACACTTCTATTTATTTACAACTCAATGATTACAACTCGATACTAGAACAAAGCATGACTCTATATGAATGCCTCCGAAAGTGTACCGGGATATGCAATGAACCAAGAGTGACATGTATGAAAGAATTATGAACAGTGTCTTTGCCGCAAATACTATGTCAACCACATGATCATGCAAAGCAACATGACAATGATGAACGTGTCATGATAAACGGAACGGTGGAAAGTTGCATGGCAATATATCTCGGAATGGCTATGGAAATGCCATAATAGGTAGGTATGGTGGATGTTTTGAGGAAGACATAAGGAGGTTTATGTGTGAAAGAGCGTATCATATCACGGGGTTTGGATGCACCGGCGAAGTTTGCACCAACTCTCAATGTGAGAAAGGGCAATGCACGGTACCAAAGAGGCTAGCAATGATGGAAAGGTGAGAGTGTGTATAATCCATGGACTCAACACTAGTCATAAAGAACTCACGTACTTATTGCAAAAATCTACAAGTCATCAAAAACCAAGCACTACGCGCATGCTCCTAGGGGGATAGATTGGTAGGAAAAGACCATCGCTCGTCCCCGACCGCCACTCATAAGGAAGACACTCAAAGAACACCTCATGTTTCAAATTTGTTACATAACGTTTACCATACGTGCATGCTACGGGATTTGCAAGCTTCAACACAAGTATTTCTCAAATTCACAACTACTCAACTAGCACAACTTTGATATCACTACCTCCATGTCTCAAAACAATCATCAAGCATCAAACTTCTCTTAGTATTCAACACACTCATAAGAAAGTTTTTACTAGTCTTGAATACCTAGCATATTAGGATTATTTAAGCAAATTACCATGCTGTTTAAGACTCTCAAAATAATCTAAGTGAAGCATGAGAGATCAATAGTTTCTATAAAACAAATCCACCACCATGCTCTAAAAGATATAAGTGAAGTACTAGAGCAAAAACTATATAACTCAAAATATATAAGTGAAGCACATAGAGTATTCTAATAATTTCCGAATCATGTGTGTCTCTCTCAAAAGGTGTGTACAGCAAAGATGATTGTGGTAAACTAAAAAATAAAGACTCAAATCATATAAGACGCTCCAAGCAAAACACATATCATGTGGTGAATAAAAATATAGCTCCAAGTAAAGTTACCGATGGAAGTAGACGAAAGAGGGGATGCCTTCCGGGGCATCCCCAAGCTTTGGCTTTCAGGTGTCCTTAGATTATTTTGGGGGTGCCATGGGCATCCCCAAGCCTAGGCTCTTTCCACTCCTTGTTCCATAATCCATCAAATCTTTCACCCAAAACTTGAAAACTTCACAACACAAAACTCAGCAGAAAATCTCGTGAGCTCCGTTAGCGAAAGAAAACAAAAGACCACTTCAAGGTACTGTAATGAACTCATTATTTATTTATATTGTTGTTAAACCTACTGTATTACAACTTCTCTATGGTTTATAAACTATTTTACTAGCCATAGATTCATCAAAATAAGCAAACAACACACGAAAAACAGAATCTGTCAAAAATAGAACAGTCTGTAGTAATCTGTAACTAACGCAAACTTCTGGAACTCCAAAAATTCAGAAAAAATAGGAAGACCTAGAAAATTTGTTTATTGATCATCAGAAATTGGAATAAATATTTTATCACGTTCTGGTGATTTTTAACAATTGTTTTCGTGAACAGAAAGTTTCTGGAATTTACAGCAAGATCAAATAACTATCATCCAAGAAGATTCTATAGGTTTAACTTGGCACAAACACTAATTAAAACATAAAAACAGATCTAACCAGAGGCTAGAACAAATATTTATTCCTAAACAGAAGCAAAAAGCAAAAAACTAAAAATAAAATTGGGTTGCCTCCCAACAAGCGCCATCGTTTAACGCCCCTAGCTAGGCATAAAAGCAAGGATTGATCTAGGTATTGCCATCTCTGGTAGGCTATCCATAAGTGGCTCTCATGATAGATTCATAAGGTAATTTTATTTTCTTTATAGGGAAGTGTTCCATGCCTTTCTTTAATGGAAATTGGAATCTAATATTCCCTTCCTTCATATCAATAATTGCACCAATCGTTCTAAGGAAAGGTCTACCAAGAATAATAGGACATGAAGGATTGCAATCTATGTCAAGAATAATAAAGTCTACGGGCACATAGTTCCTATTTGCAACAATAAAAACATCATTAATTCTTCCCATAGGTTTCTTAATAGTGGAATCCGCAAGGTGCAAGTTTAAAGAGCAATCATCAAATTTATGTAAACCTAATAAATCACATAAAGTCTTTTGAATCGTGGAAACACTAGCACCCAAATCACACAAAGCATAGCATTCATGATCTTTAATTTTAATTTTAATAGTAGGTTCCCACTCATCATAAATTTTTCTAGGGATAGAAACTTCCAACTCAAGTTTTTCTTCATAAGATTGCATCAAAGCATCAACGATATGTTTGGTAAAGGCTTTATTTTGACTATAAGCATGAGGAGAATTTAGCACGGATTGCAACAAGGAAATACAATCTATTAAAGAGCAATTATAATAATTAAATTCCTTGAAATCCAAAATAGTGGGTTCATTAATATCTAATGTTTTGATCTCTTCAATCCCACTTTTATCAATTTTAGCATCAAGATCTAAAAACTCTGAATTTCTGGAACGCCTTATAGGTAAAGGTGGATCATATTCAATCCCATAATTATCAAGATTCATATTGCAAAACAAAGATTTAATAGGGGACACATCAATAACTTTTAGATCTTCATCTTTATTTTCATAGAGATTTGAAGAACACGCTTTCACAAAGCAATCCTTCTTAGCACGCACCCTAGCGGTTCTATCTTTGCACTCATCAATGGAAATTCTCATGGCTTTGAGAGACTCACTGATATCATGCTTAGGAGGAATAGATCTAAGTTTTAAAGAATCAACATCAAGAGAAATTCTATCAACGTTCCTAGCCAATTCATCCACTTTAAGCAATTTTTCTTCAAGCAAAGCATTGAAATTCTATTGCGAATTCATAAATTCCTTAACGCTAGTCTCAAATTCAGAAAGCATCTTATTAAAGTTTCCATAAGAATTGTTGTAGGAATTACCATAATTATTAGAGGAATTACTAGGATAAGGCCTAGGACTAAAGTTTCCTCTATACGCGTTGTTACCAAAATTATTCCTACCAACAAAATTCACATCCATAGGTTCATTATTATTCTCAATCAAAGTAGACAAAAGCATATCATTAGGATCAGAAGAAACACTCTTAGTAGCAAATAATTTCATAAGTTCATCCATCTTTCCACTCAAAACAATAATTTCTTCTATCGCATGCACTTTTTTATTAGTAGATCTTTCAGTGTGCCATTGAGAATAATTAACCATAATATTATCTAGGAGTTTAGTAGCTTCTCTCAAAGTGATTTCCATAAAAGTGCCTCCCGCGACCGAATCTAAAAGATTTCTAGAAGCAAAATTCAATCCGGCATAAAAAATTTGTATAATCATCCACAAATTCAAACCATGCGTAGGGCAATTACGTATCATTAATTTCATCCTCCCCCAAGCTTGTGCAACATGTTCATGATCAAGTTGCTTAAAATTCATAATATCATTTCTAAGATAGATGATCTTAGCGGGAGGAAAATACTTAGAGATAAAAGCATCTTTGCACTTATTCCAAGAATCAGTACTATTTTAGGCAAAGATGAAAACCAAGCTTTAGCACGATCTCTAAGACAAAAAGGAAATAGCTTCAATTTAACAATATCATTGTCCACATCTTTCTTATTTTGCATATCACACAAAGCAACGAAGCTATTTAGATGGGTAGCGGCATCTTCACTAGGAAGGCTGGCAAATTGATCTTTCATGACAAGATTCAACAAAGCAGTATTGATTTCACAAGATTCAGTATCGGTAAGAGGAGCAATCGGAGTGCTAAGGAAATAATTATTGTTGGTATTGGTAAAGTCACATAATTTGGTATTATCTTGAGCCATCGTGACAAGCAAGAAATCCAACACACGAGCAGACAAGAAGCGAACAAAAAGAGGCGAACGGAAAAGAGAGGGTGAATAAAACGGCAATGGTGAAGTGGGGGAGAGGAAAACGAGAGGCAAATGGAAAATAATGTAATGTGGGAGATAAGGGTTTGTGATGGGTACTTGGTATGTTTACTTTTGCGTAGACTCCCCGGCAACGGCGCCAGAAATCCTTCTTGCTACCTCTTGAGCACTGCATTGGTTTTCCATTGAAGAGGAAAGGGTGATGCAGCAAAGTAGCGTAAGTATTTCCCTCAGGTTTTGGGAACCAAGGTATCAATCCAGTAGGAGGCCACGCACGAGTCCCTCGCACCTACACAAACAAATAAATCCTCGCAACCAACGCGATAAGGGGTTGTCAATCCCTACACGGTCACTTACGAGAGTGAGATCTGATAGATATGATAAGATAATATTTTTGGTATTTTTATGATAGAGATGCAAAGTAAAGAAAGTAAAATAAAAATGGCGCCAGAAATAGCTTGTCGTCGGGAGATTAATATGATGGAAAATAGACCCGGGGGCCATAGGTTTCACTAGTGGCTTCTCACAAGAGCATAAGTATTTACGGTGGGTGAACAAATTACTGTTGAGCAATTTACAGAATTGAGCATAGTTATGAGAATATCTAGGTATGATCATGTATATAGGCATCATGTCCGAGACAAGTAGACCGACTCCTACCTGCATCTACTACTATTACTCCACACATCGACCGCTATCCAGCATGCATCTAGAGTATTAAGTTCATAAGAACAGAGTAACGCTTTAAGCAATATGATATAAACCCCATCTTGTTATCCTCGATGGCAACAATACAATACGTGCCTTGCTGCCCCTACTGTCACAGGGAAAGGACACCGCAAGATTGAACCCAAAGCTAAGCACTTCTCCCATTGCAAGAAAGATCAATCTAGTAGTCCAAACCAAACTGATAATTCGAAGAGACTTGCAAAGATAACCAATCATACATAAAAGAATTCAGAGAAGATTCAAATATTGTTCATAGATAAACTTGATCATAAACCCACAATTCATCGGTCTCAACAAACACACCGCAAAAGAAGATTACATCAAATAGATATCCATGAGAGAGGGGGAGAACATTGTATTGAGATCCAAAAAGAGAGAAGAAGCCATCTAGCTAATAACTATGGACCCGAAGGTCTGAGGTAAACTACTCACACATCATCGGAGAGGCTATAGTGTTGATGTAGAAGCCCTCCGTGATCGATGCCCCCTCCGGTGGAGCTCCGGAACAGGCCCCAAGATGGGATATCACGGGTACAGAAGGTTGCGACGGTGGAATTAGGTTTTTGGCTCCATATCTGGTAGTTTGGGGGTACGTAGGTATATATAGGAGGAAGGAGTACGTCGGTGGAGCAACAGGGGGCCCACGAGGGTGGAGGGCGCCCCCAGGGGGGTAGGCGCGCCCCCCTACCTCGTGGCTTCCTGGTTGATGCCTTGACGTAGGGTCCAAGTCCTCTGGATCATGTTCGTTCCGAAAATCATGTTCCCGAAGGTTTCATTCCGTTTGGACTCCGTTTGATATTCTTTTTCTGCGAAACTCTGAAATAGGCAAAAACAGCAATTTTGGGCTGGGCCTCCGGTTAATAGGTTAGTCCCAAAAATAATATAAAAGTGTATAATAAAGCCCAATAATGTTCAAAACAGAATATAATATAGCATGGAGCAATCAAAAATTATAGATACATTGGAGACGTATCAAGCATCCCCAAGATTAATTCCTGCTCGTCCTCGAGTAGGTAAATGATAAAAACAGAATTTTTGATGTGGAATGTTACTTGGCATAATTTCAATGTAATTCTTCTTAATTGTGGTATGAATATTCAGATCTGAAAGATTCAAGATAAAAGTTCAATATTGACATAAAAATAATAATACTTCAAGCATACTAACTAAGCAATTATGTCTTCTCAAAATAACTTGCATAATAATTTCTCTAGATCATCTCTATCCTTACAAGCAAGAATATCTCTAGTTGTCTCCTCATTCATAACATAACCTTCCAGTACCTTAGGCAATTCATATCTAGGAAGGCTAGTTCTAGCAGGTGTTTTAGGAGTTTCAGTTTCAAGCTCATCACAGATTCAACAACATCATGTTGTATTACTCTAGCAATTTGTTCATCAAGAAAGTCACCAAGTGGCACATCATTATCAAGCAAGGTACTAGCATCGTCATAAGTATGATTCATAGTAGAAGTAGCATGATCAATAACTTGCAACATATCAGAATTGATTGCATGTGGTGCTGTTGCAAGTTTACTTATAATAGAAGGTGAATCTAAAGCAGAGCTGGATGGCAGTTCCTTACCTCCCCTCGTCTTAGTGGGATAAATCTTAGTCTTAGCATCCTTCAGATTCTTCATAGTGATAAATTCATAATAATCCCAAGTGACTCAACAAATATAGCTATGCTCCCCGGCAACGACGCCAGAAAAGGGTCTTGATAACCCACAAGTATAGGGGATCATAAATATTTTCGAGGGTAGAGTATTAAACCCAAATTTATAGATTCGACACAAGGGAAGCCAAAGAATATTTGCAAGTATTAGCAGCTGAGTTGTCAATTCAACCACACCTGGAGATTAATTATCTGCAGCAAGTAATCAGTAGCAAAGTAATATGATAGTTTTGATAATAGTGACAGCAGCAATGGTAACGGTAACAGTGAAAGCAGTAATTTTGTAGCAAGTGCAACAGTGATGATAGTAGTAGTAACTTAGCAGAAACAATATAAGATAAATTCGTAGGCATTGGATCAGTAATTTGTTGGATTATATTCATCATTTGACAGTCATAACCTAGGGCGATACGGCACTAGCTCCAGTTCATAAATATAATGTAGGCATGTATTCCGTAAATAGTCATACGTGCTTATGGAAAGGACTTGCATGGAATCTTTTGTCCTACCCTCCCGTGGCAGCGGGGTCCATATTGGAAACTAAGGGATATTAAGGCCTCCTTTTAATAGAGAACCGGAACAAAGCATTAACACATAGTGAATACATGAACTCCTCAAACTATGGTCATCACCGGTTGTGGTCCCGACTATTGTCACTCCGGGTGTCGGCGTTCTGGGAACGGGGGTCCCCAGACTTGCCTGCCTGCGGCCCGCGGCGTGGCTGAGCTAGCGGGCCTGTACGGCCCATCTTCATCAACAAGGCATTCAAGACCCTCGCGAGGGGCCAAGCCTCGCGAGGCGGACGACGCAAGACCTCCTCAGGAGCGGCCTCACCAAGCTGCCTCGCGAGGAGCGGAGAAATCAAGGCAGTGCAAACCACGCGAGGCTCTCGTGACATGAGCCATGACGATCAAGATCAGGCGGGCGCCAGGCGGGCGCCAGTGCGCGTAGTGTCCTTGTTTCCCCTTTGGTGCTAAGGAGGCAAGCGCAGACGCGGAATACCGAGGCATCAAGCAAAGGTTTCCATATTGGTGCAACGAGACCAAGACCAGCGGGACGGCAAGACGGAGGTCACCATGGAGCCCAATGCGGTGTCACCACCAGAGCCTTTTGCAGGCGAAGACCACTTTTGTCAGGATAAGTTGTACTAGCTGTCCCCTTTCAAATTGGCCGTTGTTGGCTCCCTTCCCGCTCAATATTTGGGGAGAGGACCAGGGCCTATATAAGTAGAGCTAGCCACCATAGTAGGAGGCATCTCGTCTGGAGGGAACCAAGTCCTCACCCACACAAGTTGGCCAAGCACAAGAACACCTCAACCTCCAGAGGTTGTTCTTCCCTTTGTACTGTTCATCCTCAGCCCCAGAGGCAATCCACCACCACCACACTGGAGTAGGGTATTACACCACAACGGTGGCCCGAACCAGTATAAATCTTGTGTCTTTTATGTTGTGAGTCCGTCGAGTTTATCCGCGAGATCTCAGCGAGCTAGGGCATGGATCGGTAGGGAGGAAATCTTCGCGTGCACCCCAGTGATCGAACCTTGAGGGTTTTGCCGGAACCCGTGATCCGACATTTGGCGCGCCAGGTAGGGGTGCGCCGTAGCTCCTCTCCGCCAATCTACGCTCCGCCGCCACCATGCTTCGCCCTCATGGCAGGCGCCCCGCGACCGTCTCCAATGGCCGGCGCTGACAACGGGGCCAGGGGGCTCCGAGCCCTGGCCCCCGCCCTGCGGCGGGTGCGATGGCCACCCAAGTTCAAGCCGGAGATGCCGCCGCGCTACGACGGCGCGGCGGACCCATTGGCTTTCCTGCTGGCATACGAGGAGGCTGTCCTCGAGGCCGGGGGCGACGACAAGGTCATGGCCAACTGGCTCCCCATGGCCCTTGCCGGTGAGCCACGCGCCTGGCTGCTCAACCTCCCTGGATCCACGGTGGCATCCTAGGAGGAACTCCGCGACCTCTTCACTGCGCGCTTCGCGGCACCGGCGCACCACGCGGTCGCAGCCCTGCTTGGCGGCTCTCAAGCGCCGCCTTCGGATCGCCACATCAAGCCATTCCTCCGCCGGATTGGTGTTGCTTACAAACGCTTGGGGGCTCCGCCGGGTTGGGCTGCGCCTGAGGCCGACCTCACCTTCAGCTCATAGGACCACCCTGTCACCACCGTCGGCTCGGGCATGCTTCCGATGCTCTGCACGCCCACCATCTGCAACGCGGCCGTCACCAAGACCCTCATCGACGGCGGCGCCGGCCTCAACTTGCTTTCCGTGGAGGCCTTCCACCTTCTTCACGTGCCGCTCGAGTGGCTCAGCCTCAGCAAGCCTTTCTCAGGAGTTGGTGGTGGCACCGCCTGCTCCCTGGGGCAGATCCGCCTCCCCGTCACCTTCGGCACGCGGGACAACTACCGCACCGAGCTGGTCGACTTCGACATCGCCCGCATCGGCCTCCTGTACTATGCCATTCTCGGGTACCCAGCTCTGGCCCAGTTCATGGTGGCGACTCATACGGCCTACAACCTCATGAAGATGCCTGGAAGCAAAGGCGTCCTCACTGTCAAGGGGGACGCCAAGGAGGCCCTGGCGGTGCTCAAGCTCGCCCTCAAGACCGCTGCGGCGGCGCAGCCTGCCGACGCGGGCACCTCCGAGCCCAAGGGAGCCACACCAACCAAGAAGAAGTAGTTGTTCACACAAGACAAGGCGGAAACCAAGCAGGTGCCAGTCAACGAGGACGGGTCCTCAGGAGCCACCTTTACCATAGGTGCCGGCCTCGACCCAAGCCAAGAGGAAGCATTGGTGAAGTTCTTGCGCGCAAACAAGGATATATTCGCATGGGAGCCCAATCAGCTGGTGGGAGTCCCGAGAGAGGTGATTCAGCATCATTTAAGGGTATGCCCCAATATGCGCCCTGTGAAGCAGTGGGCGAGACGGCAGTCCACGGAGAAGCAGGCCTTCATCGTCCAAGAGACCCGCAAGTTGGAGGCGGCGGGTGCCATTCGCGAGGTTCGGTACCCCGAATGGCTGGCGAACCCCGTCGTAGTGCCGAAGAAAGGCGAGAAGGAGCGAATGTGCGTCGACTTCACCAACCTCAACAAGGCCTGCCCCCAAGATCCGTTTCCGCTCCCACGCATCGATCAAATTGTCGACTCCACCGCCGAGTGCGACCTGCTGTGCTTCCTGGATGCGTTCTCAGGGTATCACCAGATCAAGATGGTGGTAGAAGATGTAGAGAAGACAGCCTTCCTGACCCTGTGTGGGGTGTACTACTACACCTGCATGCCCTTCGGACTGCGCAACGCAGGCGCAACCTTTCAGCGGCTGATGCACATCGCCTTGGGGCGGCAGCTTGGGAGAAACACAGAGGCCTACGTCAACGACATTGTGGTGAAGTCTCGGGAGGCAAGGACCTTGATTCAAGACCTGGAGGAGACCTTCGCGAGCCTACGCCAGGTGAACTTGCGGCCTAACCCGGAGAAGTGCGTGTTCGGTGTCCCTTCCAGCAAGCTGTTGGGCTTCCTCGTGTCCCACAGAGGGATCGAGGTGAACCCAGAGAAGATCAAGGCCATTGAGGACATGAGCCCACCGCAGACCCTTAAGGAAATGCAGAAGCTGGCTGGTCGGGTAACTGTGTTGGGACGCTTCATCTCCAAGCTAGGAGAGCGCGCCCTACCCTTCTTCAAGCTAATGAAGAAGAAGGGCCCATTCGATTGTTCCCAGGAGGCCAACCAAGCTTTTCAAGACCTCAAGAAATACCTGCCCAGCCCTCCGGTGATGGTGGCGCCACGACCTCTCGAGCCCCTAGTACTCTACCTTGCCGCTACCCTGTACTCCGCCAGCGAGCATTGGTGGCGGTTCGGGAGGAGCACCAAGCTAAGGGCACGCTGCGCCAAGCTACAGCCGAAATGACGCAAGATCAGGAAGGCGCCGCGAGAGCCTTAGCAGCGTCAACAGAAGACCAAGCTCGGCAGGACGACGTCACCGAGATTCCCGCAAGCGATCAGGCGTCGGGAGTCCCACCGCCTCAGGAGACATCCCAACTTCTACAAGACACGAACCTCAACAGCGCGCCAGCCCTCGTCGATCACCCGGTGTATTTTGTTAGCACAGTGTTGCAGGACGCGAGGGCGCGATATCCCATGCCTCAGAAGCTCCTTCTCGCGCTCTTGGTGGCCTCGCGCAAGCTGCTGCACTACTTCCAGGGCCACCCCATCAAGGTCGTCTCAGCCTACCCATTGGAGAGGGTGCTCAGGAGCCCCAACTCTGCTGGAAGGGTCGCTGAGTGGAACATCGAGCTGCAAGCATTCCAGTTGGATTTCAGCACTACCAGGGTCATCAAGGGAGCCGCGCTTGCTGATTTTGTGGCAGAATGGATGGACGCCCCGACACTTGAAGTAGGCGAAGACCGGTCCACCTCTCCAGGAAGCGAGGCGCCAGACGGTTGGGTGATGTATTTCGATGGCGCCTTCGCGCATCAGGGCGCGGGGGCTGGAGCGGTACTCATCTCGCCCACTCAGGACAAGCTCTACTACGTTGTGCAGCTCTGCTTTCAGCAGGGCGAGAAGGTCTCCAACAACATCGCAGAATATGAAGGCCTCATAGCCGGCTTGAAAGCCGTCGCAGCTCTGGGGGTGAAGCGCCTCACCGTTAGGGGCGACTCACAGCTCCTCGTCAATTTCTCCAACAAAGTGTATGAGCCAAAGGACGAGCACATGGAGGCATACCTCGCGGAAGTGCGTAAGATGGAAAAGCAGTTCCTGGGCCTGGAGTTGCAGCATGTGCCCCGTGGCACCAACAAGGAAGCCGACGACATCGCCAGGAGGGCGTCCAAGCAGCAGCCCCAAGAGCCCGGCGTCTTCGAGGAGCGACTCTTCAAGTCGTCAGCAACGCCACCACTTTCAAGCACAGCTCAGCCTCGGGAGGAGCTCCCACAGCCGCCTGCCACAGGACCCCCAGCCTGTGGCCCGACCTCAGGAGCTTGCCTGCTCTTGGCGCTCGAGCCCCAGGAGGGATGCTGGACCAAGGAATTCAAGGAATATCTGATGCAAGGGGCGCTGCTGGAGAAGGAGGAGGACGCAGAGCGCGTGGCCCGGCAAGCCACGGCATACTGCATCCAAGACGGTGAGTTGTACAAGAAGCGGCCAAATGATGTTTCTCTGCGTTGCATTTCCAGAGACCAGGGGAAGGAGTTGCTAATTGATATACACGGCGGGGACTGCGGGCACCATTCGTCATCACGGACCCTCGTCGGCAAGGTATTCCGCAGCGGATTCTACTGGCCCACGACGCTCAACAACGCGGCCGAGCTGGTGAAGTCCTGCGAAGCCTGCCAGTCCCACGCCAAGCAGATCCATTAGCCGGCTCAAGGCCTCCAGACCATCCCACTCACGTGGCCATTCGCGGTTTGGGGGCTGGACATCTTGGGCCCATTCCCTCGAGCGCCTGGGGGCTACCGCTACCTCTACGTCGCCATCGACAAGTTCACCAAGTGGGCGGAAGTGGAAGCCGTCCGCACCATCCCAGCTGGCTCTGCTGTCAAGTTCATCAAGGGCCTCGTGAGCCGCTTCGGGGTTCCCAACCGCATCATCATAGATAACGGCTCACAATTCACTAGTAACCTCTTCAAAACCTACTGTGCTAACCTTGGAACGCAGATTTGCTACGCTTCGGTGGCACACCCCAGGAGCAATGGTCAGGCCGAACGCGCCAACGCAGAGGTTCTGAGGGGCCTCAAGACCAGGACCTTCAAGAAGAAGCTCGAGGCCTGCGGCAGGGGCTGGCACGATGAGCTCCAGTCCGTGCTGTGGTCCATCCGCACCACCGCCACCAAGCCAACGGGCGAGACCCCATTCTTCCTTGTCTACGAAGCCGAAGCGGTCCTTCCTCACGAGGTCAAGCATCGCTCCGCACAGGTCCTGGTGTTTGATGAAACGCAGCAGGACGCCACGCGGGGGATGGACCTCGTGCTGGGGGAGGAACGTCGTCGCGAAGCTACACTGAGGGTGGCAAGGTACCAGTAGGCGCTGCGGCGATATCACTGCCGCAACATCCGCTCCAGGACGCTCGAGGCGGGCGACCTCGTCCTAAGGCGGGTCCTCTCCAGGGAAGGGCTGCACAAGCTCTCACCTATGTGGGAGGGCCCGTTCAGGGTCGTCCATGTCTCCAGGCCTGGTGCCGCGCGCCTGGAGACGCAGGACGGGGTACCCATCCAGAACGCCTGGAACATCCAACACCTCCGGAAGTTCTACCCATGAAGCAAGGCCCAGCGCCTGTGAAGAAAGGCTCAGCGCCTGTGAAGAAAGGCCCAGTGCCTGTGAAGAAGGCCCGGTGCCTGTGAAGAATCGCCGCCCGTGACACTCTCACGTAATAATGAGTGGGGATGTACACACCCCGGAGTCTCAGGAGTGCCGCCCTCGGGCCGGGGGGGCTCCCTCCCACGCCTAGCGGCAGCACTTAGCTCTGTGCTGGTGAGAAGACTTGAAGACTAGATTAGGTGCCGGACCCGCGGCTTTTCATTTGCTTTCTGTAGTTGGCTCGCCTTCTCTTAATCGAAGTTTGCTTCTGGTGTTCCTTGCTGATTTGGTTCCTTCGCCTTTTGCCGCCTTTTCCGACTCTGGTTTGTTTGTGTTCTCTTTCTCGCATGCCTCGCGAGGGGGGCTAGGCAGGTGCCCTCGCAAGCGTTTTTCCTTCTATCTGCCTTCTCGCAAGCCACCCTCGTTCGAGCCCGCAAGCTGGCGCATCTCCCCTAATCCGTGCCCCTCGGGTACCGCAATATGAAGCGCCGGGTCAAGGCTTGGGTGAGCAAAAAATCTCCTAGCAAGCTTCCTAAAGCATTTTTTGCAGTTCCTGAGCAATCACAGGCCACTAGGTCAAGACGGACACGAGGAAACAAACGCCTCGTAAAGAGGAGGCCGCCCGAACGCACCAAGCTAAGTTATCTCTGCACAAAATAACAACACAGCACGGAAACAGCAAGCGTAGCATAATGATTAAGAAGTCATGGTTCGATACACGCCCCTTCGGGCCCATACTGGTTTCATTTTGATGCGGGAAGGAAAAGAGGGACAAAACAAGAGCGGCGCTCGCCCCTGCAGCAGTCCATGGGGGCGGGCCCTTGGCGACGTCCCGGGCTTAGTCAGACCCCTCCTCGCGCTTCACAGATGCGCGGCGACGAGACGACCCTCTACCACCTTCGAAGCGGGCGCGGCGGCTGGTCGTAGCCGCCACTGCTGGAATTGTCGCCGAGAGAGGAGCCACCGTAGCCGGACGAGGCGCGGCCGAGGGGTTCGCCCTCCTCCTCGTCCCAACCATCGCCAAGGCCGAGCACCTCCTCGTCATCGTTCACCTCGGGGCAGCATCCGGCGCGGCGACCGCCTTCCCCGAACACCCTCACGTAGAGGGTCGCGTCGCCGTCAAACTTGAAGTGGAGGGTGCACAACCACGGCGCGTCTCCTTTCGTCGACGGGGCTGCCGCGACCGGAGCGACTCCTGCCACGCGCAGCGGCGCCACCCCGGTGGCCGGGGGTCGCGGCGTGCTTGCGGGGACGGCCACGTCCATGCTTGGGCGCCGGGGAGCCAGGCCCCTCCCGAGGGGCCTTGCCCTTCTCCGCGGCGGAGAACCTCCTCGACGGCGCCATTGCTGCTAACAGAGGAGCAAGGAGGAGGAAGCAGGCGAACCGCGAAGAGATGGGCTACGGGGGCTCTGCCCCCCTCCCCATTTATAGCGGAAGAAGGCCAACCGGCGCCTCCCACGATCACAGGTAATGATGGTTTTCCTTGCATGTCGCAGGGACTTGTCAAGTCGGGCAGTTGCCGAGGCAGCGTGGGGAAGCGGGGACGCCCACGTCCAATCAACCGCCACGCATTGACCAAGGCCGCAGGCTTTTGGGGCCCGCGGCGCTCCGCACTTGACCTTTGGCTTCGCCTCGAAGCCAAGCCCGAGCGCGCCTTGGGCCCGGGGGCTACTGTCGACGTTCTGGGAACGGGGGTCCCCAGACTTGCCTGCCTGCGGCCCGCGGCGTGGCTGAGCTAGCGGGCCTGTACGGCCCATCTTCATCAAGAAGGCATTCAAGACCCTCGCGAGGGACCAATCCTCGCGAGGCGGATGACGCAAGACCTCCTCAGGAGCGGCCTCACCAGGCTGCCTCGCGAGGAGCGGAGAAATCAAGGCAGGGCAAACTTCGCGAGGCTCCCGTGATGTGAGCCATGACGATCAAGATCAGGCGGGCGCCAGGCTGGCGCCAGCGCACGCAGTGTCCTTGTTTCCTCTTTGGTGCTAAGGAGGCAAGCACAGGCGCGGAATACCGAGGCATCAAGCAAAGGTTTCCCTATTGGTGCAACGAGACCAAGACCAGGGGGACGGCAAGACGGAGGTCACCATGGAGCCCAATGCGGCGTCACCACCAGAGCCTTTTGCCGGCGAAGACCACTTTTGTTAGGATAAGCTGTACTAGCTGTCCCCTTTCAAATTGGCCGTTGTTGGCTCCCTTCCCGCTCAATATTTGGGGAGAGGACCAGGGCCTATATAAGTAGAGCTAGCCACCACAGTAGGAGGCATCTCGTCTGGAGGGAACCAAGTCCTCACCCACACAAGTTGGCCAAGCACAAGAACACCTCAACCTCCAGAGCATGTTCTTCCCTTTGTACTGTTCATCATCAGCCCCAGAGGCAATCCACCACCACCACACTGGAGTAGGGTATTACACCACAACGGTGGCCCGAACCAGTATAAATCTTGTGTCTTTTGTGTTGTGAGTCCGTCGAGTTTGTCCGCGAGATCTTAGCGAGCTAGGGCGTGGATCGGTAGGGAGGAAATCTTCGCGCGCACCCCAGTGTTCGAACCTTGAGGGTTTTGCCGGAACCCGTGATCCGACATCGGGGTTGCCGAATCATAACACGTAGTAGGTGAATATAACTTGCAAGATCGGATCTAGAACATGGATATAATGGTGATAACATAAATGGTTCAGATCTGAATTCATGGCACCCGGGCCCAAAGTGACAAGCATTAAGCATAGCAAAGTCATCGGAACATCAATCTCAGAACATAGTGGATACTAGGGATCAAGCCTTAACAAAACTAACTTGATTACATGATGAATCTCATCCAACTCCTCACCGACCAGCGAGCCTACGAAGGAATTACTCACTCTCGGTGGGGAGCATCATGGAATTGCCGATGGAGAAGGGTTGGTGATGACGAAGAACAAAGATCCCCCTCTCTGGAGCCCCAAATGGACTCCAGATCTGGCCTCCCGATGAAGAACAGGATGTGACGCTGGCTCCGTCTCGTGGAACGCGATAATTCTTTCTCCCAGATTTTTTTAGAAAAATAGGATTTTATAGCGTAGGTTTCAGGATCGGCGGGGCCATGAGGTGGGGACAACCCACCTAGGCGCGCCAGGAGGGGGGTGCGCCCTGGTGGGTTGTGCCCACCCAGGTGCCCCCCTTTGGTGGGTCTTGGCTCCAGAAATTCTCTTTATTGATATAAAAATCCTCGCAAAGTTTTGTTCCATTCCGAGAACTTCTATTTCTGCACAAAAACAACACCATGGTAGTCCTGCTGAAAACAGTGTCAGTCTGGGGTTAGTTTCATTCAAATCTTGCAAATTAGAGTCCAAAACAAGAGGAAAAGCGTTAGGAAAAGTAGATACGTTGGAGACGTATCACACGCTAGATGGAGAGTAAGCAAGCTACCTTGCTTGCATTGCATTCGTTAAACGGTAGCTTCCGCGCCATTTCTGCCTGCTTCAATTGATGTGAATGATCGTGTCTTCGACATCAATTTCAGTCTGATTAGACTTATCTGAACGTCGGCAGGCATTCTGGAATTCTCCATTATGGATTTTTCGATCCCTGAACGCCAGTGCTTCTATAACCAACGGATACTATTTAACATAAATAATAAGTAGAAATGGGCAAACGAGTGTGGCTACACAGAGTGAGGAAAAAATATGGTGGTACCAGCATTGCGTACCACTCATTATGCCTTATTTTCCATTTTACCCCTAATATTCCGCCTTTGAAACTCAAAACTCACACATGCTCATCTTAGCATGTAGTTGATTCCACAGAAAAAGTGTTAGCTGCAAGTGCTGTTGATGCTCCTTCAGTGTTTTACTGTCAAGAAGTATATCATCAAACAAACACAAATCTTCTGGGCTTGAACAAATCATTACCCTCCATTTCGTTGTTGAAAAAGCAAATAAAGAATGTTCTGAGATCCTGTCAAAATCGTAAGCTGCAGCCAAGTCACTATGATATCTCCTACTACTGGTATGGCGCTAGCTGAGCTTGTAATTACTGTTGCTCCCCAAAAGCTCATCTGACCCTAAGGTGGTACGGGAGGGAGCAGGCGAAGCGTGTCGTTCGTAATGGAAAGAAAGACACCACTACTTGGCCTCGAGAAATTACGAAATCAGTTTGAAAAGCTTCGAATGGAAGCCCCAGTAAACGGCGGCAGTAACTCTAACTGTCCTAAGGTAGCGAAATTCCTTGATCGTAAAAAAAAACCCGGCTTTCGAGTAAAAAATAACTTACACAAGCACTTGAGCGCGTGCACCTGCGGTGCGGTAAGGCGCCCTTCAATCCCTCATTCTTATTGTTTGTTCTTCTAATCCCCTTGTTTTTCACTCGCTTAATTCAAAAGAGGAAAACGACAGCAGCTAATGTGAGCCTCCGCGAAAAGTCGGAAATTTTGCGTATTTGGACCAATTTAAAGTGAAAAAAGGGGTTGCTCCTTCGGATACACAGGAACGCCTATTATAGACTGCATTCCGGAAAAAGTAGCCTACTTGACAGAAAGGGCAGGCACTCTCGGCCTTCCCCCGCCCGTTCTATCTAGGCTGGTGGCTATACCAGATTTTGTGTCTGATCGAACTTGAAACTAGATCGATCAGAAGTGCTATGCTTTATGTAATCAGGCTGAAGGCTAACATCTCGCGAGTAGGCTGAGCTAGGATAAGAGTTCCCATCAAAAAAGAAGTATGAATTGGGCCCAAAATCGCTACTTTACTACCTATGTCGCGTGTTGTGCCACCTAGTACGATAGACTTTTTGTGGGAAAAGAGCAGGTTTTGCCCCAACTTGGACCCAGGGAAACCAAAGAAGAGCTAGTTTCGCCCTGTTCAGTTAGCGGTGGATGAGCTAATTTCATTTCACTCCTGTTTCAGAGATACAAAACAAAAGTAAAATGTAGAACGCAATGTTTGAGCTCCAGGCTTTAACGATTCTTCCGATTGACTTCTCTTCTCTCCTCCTAGCTCCGAATGCCAGTATGTAGAGAAGTGATGGAAAGGGTTGTGCTCTTTCATTTGAGAAACTTCCAACCAAAATAGGAATGTTAGAACAGAATATTTAGATACAGGTCCCTTATGAATATTGTACTGAGTCCCAAAAAGGTCTAGGTGGATGATGTCTACTACACAACCTTCTTCTCGTAGACGTTGTTGGGCCTCCAAGTGCAGAGGTTTGTAGGACAGTAGCAAATTTCCCTCAAGTGGATGACCTAAGGTTTATCAATCCGTGGGAGGCGTAGGATGAAGATGGTCTCTCTCAAACAACCCTGCAACCAAATAACAAAGAGTCTCTTGTGTCCCCAACACACCCAATACAATGGTAAATTGTATAGGTGCACTAGTTCGGCGAAGAGATGGTGATACAAGTGCAATATGGATGGTAGATATGGGTATTTGTAATCTGAAAATATAAAAATAGCAAGGTAGAAAGCGATAAAAGTGAGCATAAACGGTATTGCAATGCTTCGAAACAAGGCCTAGGGTTCATACTTTCACTAGTGCAAGTTCTCTCAACAATGGTAACATAATTAGATCATATAACAATCCCTCAACATGCAACAAAGAGTCACTCCAAAGTCACTAATAGCGAAGAACAAACGAAGAGATTATTGTAGGGTACGAAACCACCTCAAAGTTATTCTTTGCGATCAATCCATTGGGCTATTCCTATAAGTGTCACAAACAGCTCTAGAGTTCGTAGTAAAATAACACCTTAAGACACACATCAACCAAAACCCTAATGTCACCTAGATACTCCAATGTCACCTCAAGTATCCGCGGGTATGATTATACGATATGCATCACACAATCTCAGATTCATCTATTCAACCAACACAAAGAACTTCAAAGAGTGCCCCAAAGTTTCTACCGGAGAGTCAAGAAGAAAACGTGTGCCAACCCCTATGCATAGATTCCCAAGGTCACGGAACCCGCAAGTTGATCACCAAAACATACATCAAGTGGATCAATAGAATACCCCATTGTCACCACGGGTATCCCACACAAGACATACATCAAGTGTTCTCAAATCCTTACAGACTCAATCCGATAAGATAACTTCAAAGGGAAAACTCAATCCATTACAAGAAGATAGAGGGGGAGAAAGATCATAAGATCCAACTATAATAGCAAAGCTCGCGGTACATCAAGATCGTGCCATATCAAGAACACGAGAGAGAGAGAGATCAAACACATAGCTACTAGTACATACCCTCAGCCCCGAGGGTGAACTACTCCCTCCTCGTCATGGAGAGCGCCGGGATGATGAAGATGGCCACCGGTGATGATTCCCCCTCCGGCAGGGTCATGGAACAGGGTCCCGATTGGTTTTTGGTGGTTACAGAGGCTTGCGGTGGCGGAACTCCCGATCTAGGTTAAGTTCTGAAAGTTTGGGGATTTATAGGAGAGGTTGGCATCAGAACAAGTCAGGGGGCCCACAGGGAGTCCACGAGGTAGGGGGCGCGCCCTAGGGGGCGCCCTCCACCCTCATGGGGCCCACGGGACTCCCTCCGGTAACTCTTCATGCCAGTATTTTTTATATTTTCCAAAAAAAATTCCGTTGATTTTCAGCGCATTCCGAGAACTTTTATTTCTGCACAAAAACAACACCACGGTAGTTCTGCTGAAAATAGCGTCAGTCCGGGTTAGTTCTAACCAAATCATACCAAAATCATGTAAAAATATTATAAACATGGCATGAATACATAAAAATTATAGATACGTTGGAGACGTATCAAGCATCCCCAAGCTTAATTCCTGCTCGTCCTCGAGTAGGTAAATGGTAAAAACAGAATTTTTGATGTGGAATGCTACCTAACATATTTATCAATGTAATCTTCTTTATTGTGGCAAGAATATTCAGATCCATAAGATTCAAAACAAAAGTTTAATATTGACATAAAAACAATAATACTTCAAGCATACTAATAAAGCAATCATGTCTTCTCAAAATAACATGGCCAAAGAAAGCTATCCCTACGAAATCATATAGTCTGGCTATGCTCTATTTTCATCACACAAAATATTTAAATCATGCACAACCCCGATGACAATCCAAGCAATTGTTTCATACTTTTGATGTTCTCAAACTTTTTCAACTTCCACGCAAAACATGAGCGTGAGTCATGGATATAGCACTATAGGTGGAATAGAATGGTGGTTGTGGAGAAGAAAAAAAGAAGAAGATAGTCTCACATCAACTAGGCATATCAACGGGCTATGAAGATGCCCATCAATAGATATCAATGTGAGTGAGTAGGGATTCCCATGCAATGGATACACTAGAGCTATAAGTGTCTGAAAGCTCAAAAAGAAACCAAGTGGGTGTGCATCCAACTCGCTTGCTCACGAAGACCTAGGGCATTTTGAGGAAGCCCATCATTGGAAAATACAAGCCAAGTTCTATAATGAAAGATTCCCACTTGTATATGAAAGTGACAACATAGGAGACTCTCTATCATGAAGATCATGGTGCTACTTTGAAGCACAAGTGTGGTAAAAGGATAGTAGCATTGCCCCTTCTCTCTTTTTCTCTCTTTTTTTGTTTTTTTTTGTTTTTTTTGGCCTTCTCTTTTTTATGGCCTCTTTTTTCTCTTATTTTTTTATTTTTTCGTCCGAAGTCTCATCCCGACTTGTGGGGGAATCATAGTCTCCATCATCCTTTCCTCACATGGGACAATGCCCTAATAATGATGACCATCACACTTTTATTTACTTACAACTCAAGAATTACAACTCCATACTTAGAACAAAATATGACTCTATATGAATGCCTCCGGCGGTCTACCGGGATGTGCAATGAATCAAGAGTGACATGTATGAAATAATTATGAAGGTGGCTTTGCCACAAATACGATGTCAACTACATGATCATGCAAAGCAATATGACAATGATGAAGCGTGTCATAATAAATGGAACGGTGGAAAGTTGCATGGCAATATATCTCGGAATAGCTATGGAAATGCCATAATAGGTAGGTATGGTGGCTGTTTTGAGGAAGGTATATGGTGCGTGTATGGTACCAGCGAAAGTTGCGCGGCACAAGAGAGGCAAGCAATGGTGGAAGGGTGAGAGTGCGTATAATCCATGGACTCAACATTAGTCATAAAGAACTCACATACTTATTGCAAAAATCTATTAGTTATCAAAACGAAGTACTACGCACATGCTCCTAGGGGGATAGATTGGTAGGAAAAGACCCATCGCTCGTCCCCGACCGCCACTCATAAGGAAGACAATAAAAAAATAAATCATGCTCCGAATTCATCACATAACAGTTCACCATACGTGCATGCTACGGGAATCACAAACTTTAACACAAGTATCTCTCAAATTCACAACTACTCAACTAGCATGACTCTAATATCACCATCTTCATATCTCAAAACACTCATAAGGAATCAAACTTCTCATAGTATTCAATGCACTTTATATGAAAGTTTTTATTATATCCCTCTTGGATACCCATCATATTAGGACTAGTTTTATAACCCAAGAAAATTACCATGTTGTTTAAGAATCTCAATATAATATAATTGAAGCATCAGAGTTCATCTATTTCATCAAAATAAAACCACCGTCTTGCTCTAAAAAGATATAAGTGAAGCACTAGAGCAAATGACAAACTACTCCAAAAGATATAAGTGAAGATCAATGAGTAGTCGAATATGTAACTATGTGAAGACTCTCTAACATTTGAGAATTTCAGATCTTGGGATTTTATTCAAATAGCAAGCAAAACAAAATAAAATAAAATGACGCTCCAAGCAAAACACATATCATGTGGTGAATAAAAATATAGCTCCAAGTAAGGTTACCGATGAACGAAGACGAAAGAGGGGATGCCATCCGGGGCATCCCCAAGCTTAGGCTCTTGGTTGTCCTTGAATATTACCTTGGGGTGCCTTGGGCATCCCCAAGCTTAGGCTCTTGCCACTCCTTATTCCATAGTGCATCGAATCTTTACCCAAAACTTGAAAACTTCACAACACAAAACTTAACAGAAAACTCGTAAGCTCCGTTAGTATAAGAAAATAAATCACAACTTAGGTACTGTTGTCAACTCATTCTAAATTCATATTGGTGTAATATCTAGTGTATTCCAACTTCTCTATGGTTCATACCATCCGATACTACTCATAGATTCATCAAAATACGCAACAACACATAGAAAACAGAATCTGTCAAAAACAGAACCGTCTGTAGTAATCTGTAACTCTCGAATACTTCTGTAACTTCAAAAAATCCATCCAAATTAGGAAAACCTGAGCAATTTGTGTAGCAATTCATAGAAAAAAGAATCTGATCAAAAGCACGTTTCTGTGAATTATCAAAACTAATTTACTGAGCGCAGAAGTTTCTGATTTTCAGCAGGATCAACACAACTATCACCGTAAGCTATCCTAAAGGCCTTACTTTGCACTTTATTGAAACAAAAACTATAAAACATGATTACTACAGTATTTTAATCATGGGAACACACAAAAACAGTAAGGGTAAATATTGGGTTGTCTCCCAACAAGCGCTTTTCTTTAATGCCTTTTTAGCTAGGCATGATGATTTCAATGATGTTCACATAAAAGATAAGAATTGAAACACAAAGAGAGCATCATGAAGAATATGGCTAGCACATTTTAGTCTAACCCACTTCCTATGCATAGGGATTTTGTGAGCAAACAACTTATGGGAACAAGAAACAACTATTATAGGAAGGTAAAACAAGCAAATCTTCAAGATTTTCAACACATAGAGAGGAAACTTGATATTATTGCAATTCCTACAAGCATATATTCCTCCCTCATAATAAGTTTCAGTAGCATCATGAATGAATTCAACAATATAACTATCACATAAATCATTCTTTACATGATCTACAAGCATAGAAATTTTATTACTCTCCACATAAGCAAATTTCTTCTCATTCGGAATAGTGGGAATATCATAAAAAAACTCGAATACTATAAATTGTTTCCACATTAAAAGAATAATGTTCAGAAAAAGGGTAATCATAATCATGACAAGTTTTGTAAATATAATCATCACTACTTTTTATAACATAAGTATCATCACAATAATCATCATAAGTAGCAACTTTGTTCTCATCATAATCAATTGAAACCTCTTCCAAGATAGTGGAATCATTACTAAATAAAGTCATGACCTCTCCAAATCCACTTTTCTAATTATGACAATAATATTCAACATCCTCCAAAATAGTGGGATCATTACTTCCTAAAGTTGACACTCTTCCAAACCCACTTTCATCAATATAATCATCATAAATAGGGGGCATGCTATCATCATAATAAATTTGCTCATCAAAACTTGGGAGACTAAAAATATCATCTTCATTAAACATAGCATCCCCAAGCTTGGGACAAACATTAATTGCAGCAAATAAATTCTCAAACATGCCATTCTTATCAAACATAGCATCCCCAAGCTTGGGCCTTTTAATATCATAAGCATAATCACTCTCATCATTAATAGTATGGATAGCACCAATAGTATAGCAATTATCATCATCACAATGAGTAATAGGAGCAACATCATTTGGGATGGATACCTTTTTACCTTTGCTTCTACATCTTTTCTTTTTCTTCTTTGCATCATGTGTGGGTTTAATCCTCTTTTTGGAGCTCCTTATTAATGAGATTGGTTGAATAGAAAGCTCCTCCTCGTTACCTGATTCATCATAAGAAAGAATAGGAGCATATTGGGAAATCTCTTCCCTTTCATTAGTATTCTCTTCATCTTCTATTTGTTTTCTTGTCTTTATGTAATTGGCAATATAAGGATTTTCAATGCAATTCACTCCACAATACATATAAATTTCCTCTAGATCAAAATCAAGAACTTTATCCAGGACAAATTCTAGAAGATCATTAGTTATACATTTCATTTGTTCATAACCCACAAGCAAACTATGTTCACTATGATGCGCAAGGGAAATCAATTAATCACAATTTTTGGACACGATTCGATCATGAAACAATTTGCATTGGAGATTTAAATGATCACGTTCATTGCAAAGTTCACAAGGATGGCAAAGAAATTTTAAATTTTCAGCACAAGCATCTAGCCTCTCTTACAACCATTTAGTTTCTAAATACTTATGCCTCTTGCAAAATCTATCTTCCCTATTTGGTGTGTGCTTGCAAGCTGTATGCACTTCACAAAAATTGACATGCTTATATGACACATTTTATCATTACTAGTGCAATCATCATTAGTACTATGAATATTCAAAGAGTTCATACTAACAACATTGCAATCATGCTCATCATTCAAAGATTATATGCCAAACATTTTATTGCATTCTTCTTCTAACACTTTGGCACAATTATCGGAATCCTTATTTTCATGTAAGACATTAAAAAGATGAAGCATATGAGGCAACCTCAATTCCATTTTTTTGTAGTTTTCTTTTATAGACTAAACTAGTGATAAAACAAGAAAAAAAAGATTCGATTGCAAGATCTAAAGATATACCTTCAAGCACTAACCTCCCTGGCAACGGCGCCAGAAAAGAGCTTGATGTCTAATACACAACCTTCTTCTCGTAGACGTTGTTGGGCCTCCAAGTGCAAAGGTTTGTAGGACAGTAGCAAATTTCCCTCAAGTGGATGACCTAAGGTTTATCAATCCGTGGGAGGCATAGGATGAAGATGGTCTCTCTCAAACAACCCTGCAACCAAATAACAAAGAGTCTCTTGTGTCCCCAACACACCCAATACAATGGTAAATTGTATAGGTGCACTAGTTCGGCGAAGAGATGGTGATACAAGTGCAATATGGATGGTAGATATAGGTTTTGTAATCTGAAAATATAAAACAGGCAAGGTAACAAGTGATAAAAGTGAGCAGAAACGGTATTGCAATGCTTCGAAACAAGGCCTAGGGTTCATACTTTCACTAGTGCAAGTTCTCTCAACAATGATAACATAATTAGATCATATAACAATCCCTCAACATGCAACAAAGAGTCACTCCAAAGTCACTAATAGCGGAGAACAAACGAAGAGATTATTGTAGGGTACGAAACCACCTCAAAGTTATTCTTTTCGATCAATCCATTGGGCTATTCCTATAAGTGTCACAAACAGCCCTAGAGTTCGTAGTAAAATAACACCTTAAGACACACATCAACCAAAACCCTAATGTCACCTAGATACTCCAATGTCACCTCAAGTATCCGCGGGTATGATTATACGATATGCATCACACAATCTGAGATTCATCTATTCAACCAACACAAAGAACTTCAAAGAGTGCCCCAAAGTTTCTACCAGAGAGTCAAGACGGAAACGTGTGCCAACCCCTATGCATAGATTCCCAAGGTCACGGAACCCGCAAGTTGATCACCAAAACATACATCAAGTGGATCAATAGAATACCCCATTGTCACCACGGGTATCCCACGCAAGACATACATCAAGTGTTCTCAAATCCTTAAAGACTCAATCCGATAAGATAACTTCAAAGGGAAAACTCAATTCATTACAAGAAGATAGAGGGGGAGAAACATCATAAGATCCAACTATAATAGCAAAGCTTGCGATACATCAAGATCGTGCCATATCAAGAACACAAGAGAGAGAGAGAGAGAGAGAGAGAGAGAGATCAAACACATAGCTACTGGTACATACCCTCAGCCCCGAGGGTGAACTACTCCCTCCTCGTCATGGAGAGCGCCAGAATGATGAAGATGGCCACCGGTGATGCTTCCCCCCTCCGGCAGGGTGCCGAAACAGGGTGCCCATTGGTTTTTGGTGGCTACAGAGGCTTGCGGCGGCGGAACCCCCGATCTAGGTTAAGTTCTGGAAGTTTGGGGATTTATAGGAGAGGTTGGCGTCGAGAACAACTCAGGGGGCCCCACAGGGAGTCCACGAGGCAGGGGTGCGCCCTCCACCCTCGTGGGGCCCATGGGACTCCCCTCCGGTAACTCTTTCTTCCAGTATTTTTTATATTTTCCAGAAAAAATCTCCGTTGATTTTCAGTGCATTCTGAGAACTTTTATTTCTGCACAAAAACAACACCACGGTAGTTCTACTGAAAACAGTGTCAGTCCGGGTTAGTTCTAACCAAATCGTACCAAAATCATGTAAAAATATTATAAACATGGCATGAATACATCAAAAATGATAGATACATTGGAGACGTATCAGTGGACATCCCGATCACTGCCCAGACAGAAAATAGAAGAAAAAAAGTCACCCAACCTAACCCCCTCCCCCACTTCGTCCTCATATGTCCGGGCATTCCGCAAACCCTCGTACCCCTCCTATATATGGGAAGGATATGGGATGCCCAGGCGTGCCCGGTCAATGTGCCATGTAGGATTTGGCCCGGACCATCTTTTCTTCTATTTTATTTTTTGGTTGCTGCTACATATCATATGGATGATGTTTGCAAAAAAATCCTCCTCCTCGGGAGCCATCCGATTAAGCGCACGGGGCCTTTCGATCATAGGCTTCGCAAGTCGTCTTCCTCCTCTCGCCACACATCTATGAGGACCCCTCTCGACCTTGTCTGTCCTCCATCGCATCACCTCTACGGCCCCGATGATGCTGCATCACAACACTGATGATGATGCAGCAGACGTCGACATTGCCACCAGCGAATGCAACACCGACAGACACTACAAGAAATATGTCAACTTGTGACCTTTTGTCAGTGACCCTGGAAGAATTGGTCATAAATCTACGACCATTTGAGACCAATTGGTTAAAAGATGTTTGGGGGGCTCCGAACCCTAAACTATATCGACCATTTTGGTCAGAAAGGTCGTAATTTCCTTACACGAAATGGTCATAAAGCAGACAGCACTAGTCCGCTGCCTTATTTCTATCTTATCACGACCAATATAGATGGTCATACCTTGTAAATTGTGGTGGATTGCTATGACTAGGCGCCACCTCATCAGTTTTGCCTATGTGTCATGTCAATGTGTCAATTTTTGCCCTAGGTTGTGAAGCAACCTATATTTCTGTCATTCCAAAAATTCCCCAAAAAATCTCATAAATTCTTTGGGTCATATCTTCGTCAAATATGTAGAAATCCTTCCTTGCCTAGTTCAAAAATAATTCAACAATATTCATTTCCTATTATGTTCATAACAACACTTTGTGAAGGAAGTGCTATTTATATATTCTTGATTGCCCTCAAAAATTTTGGGCACTCTTTCCTATCCAAATCATTGCCTCATGAAAAAATTCAGCTCCATTTTCCCAGTAAATCTTCCTCGACAAATTTCCAAAGTTTTTGTCCACCTAGAAGCATTGTGAAGGAAGTACCATTTTTATATATCCAAATGACATGAAATTTATACAGTTCCTTCATATGCCCAAATTATCACCCTCCTCCAATTGCAGCTCAGTCAAATCATCTATGTGAGCCCAGGTTCAATTTCTATTTTATGGCCAGATTGGCACATTGCAAAGCAAGTGGTATCTAGACCCCTCCTATTACCCTCAAACTTTTTGGGCACTCTTCCATACCCAAATCATTGCCACATGATAATACTCAGCTCCATTTTCTTGGTAAATCTTCCTCAGAAAATTTCCAGAGTTTCTATCTAGAGATAAGCTTTGTGAAGTAAGTACTAGCTAGGCTTACCCAAATGATCTAAAAATCTACCAGGGCATGACCATACCTATGTAACTTATCTACACCAAATTTGAGCTCATTTCATTTATCCAAATTCTCTCACTAATTTTCCCAAGTTTCTGTCCAGAGAAGAGCGTTGTGAAGGAAGTACCACTTTGGCATGTCCAAATGGTATCCATTTTCTACAGTGCTTTACAATGCCCAAATAACCATCCTCCACCAAATTTCAGCTCAATCCATTCTTATTTTGAGCCCAGTTTCAACTTTCATATTTCTGTCCAGTGTGGTACTTTGCAAAGCAAGTACCACCTAGGCTCCTCCTTTTGAGCTGAATTTTTTTGAAGAAAGTCTTCTTAGTATATGATCATCCTCAGCCAAAACTCACGTCCATTGGTGATGTGCATTTCCCTTACCGCTAATCAAACACTTGGCTGCTAATTCATGTTTGAGCATAGTTCGATCGCCTCGTGAGATTCTTATGTTGTCATTTTCTTCCTAGCACCTACCTGGGGAGTACCCAACCCACTAGACATGCCTAGGCCTCCTAGAACGCATGTCAATACCAAGGTCACGCGGTGACCATGCGGCGGGCATGCGAGTTTACGCGCTTTGGAGTTGGGGCCCTGGGCCACCGTCCAAACCTCGACGTATCACCCAAAACCATATATTTCTGCTTAAATAGATAATTATGTAAATAGATACTTATGTCATCATGGTAACTTGGTCATATATAATGACACAATGCGAAGGTTTTCCAAAAAAAAAATTTGAATTTTTTATGCCCGTTTCAAAATGCGGTCAAAACGGCGGGAATGACCGTTCCTAGCTAGTGGTTGAATCTTGGAATTTGTTTGGTGTTTCTTTGATTAAATAGATACCTTTGTACGTAGAAATGATTTTTGGAAAAAATTAAGAGCAAACTATGAGGCAGCTGCGGTTCAAATTTGACACGCTTCCTACTGAATCGATGAAGATTTCTCTTTTTCACCTGAGGTGGATCAAATCTTTTGACACCCAAACATTTGGTCAATTGTGCATTAAATATGGCCTAGTTTTTTATAAAAATGATATGGTCCAATTTTGCAACAAATATATGATAGGTCCTTCACAAAAAAACTCATTTTGGGCACTCAAAAAATGGAAAAGTGATTTTTCGTCCAAAGAAAATGAAAACTCCCTTAGGCAACATTGTTTGTCATTCCTATATGCACCCTTGTGCACAATATGAGATCATTTGAACAAACTATGCCATGAATGTGGCCATAAGATTTATCATTTGGCTTGAAAGCCATGAATCTTCACACATGATAGCTCATTTCTTGGAACACTTTTTAAAAACAATTGCCGTATTATAAGTTTATTATTTTTCCTGTTAACTTGGTCACATATAATGACACAATGCGAAGGTTTTCCAATTTTTTTGAATTTTTTATGCTTGTTTCAAAATGCGGTCAAAACAACAGGCATGACCGTTCTTAGCTAGTGGTTGAATCCTGGAAAACTTTTGGTGTTTCTATGATTAAATAGATACTTATGTACCTATAAATGATTTTTGGAAAAAATAAAAAAGCAAACTATGAGGCAGCTGCAGTTCAAATTTGACCCGCTTACTAATGAATCGGTGGGAATTTATATTTTTCACCAAAGGTGGATCAAACCTTTTCACACCCAACCATTTGGTTAATTGTGCATTAAATATGGCCTGGTATTTTAGAAAATTGATTTGATCCAATTTTGCAACAAATATATGGTAGGTCCTTCACAAAAAAACTTATTTTGGGCACTCAAAAAATGGAAAATTGATTTTTTGTGCAAACAAAATAAAAAATCCCTTTGTCGATACTGTTTACCAATCCAAGATGTAAACTTTTGCAGAATATGATATCATTTGAACAAATATTTGGTAGGTCTTTTACAAAAAACTCATTTTGAGCACTAAAAACGGAAAATGATTTTTTCGTGACCTATTTAGATGGTCATAAGGTCTTCAAATTGTTTGTTGCGTTCTGATTGGTCCATAAGCATATCACGCGGATCATGCATCAGACACCGTCGGATGCTCCCGGATCCAATGGCGGACCTCATCCCCTCACTCTCTCACCCACGTAGCCCTCTCACCCCCTCACCCACGCAGCCCCCATGCCCCCACTCCCCACCGTTCCAACCCTTCTCTCCCGCACCCACACCCGCTCGCCAAACCCTAGCCGCCGCCCCCGCCCCCGCACCATGGCCGTCGACGGCGTGGAGCCTGAATCCCCACGCCTCCCTGTCCTCAAGTGGGTCATGTCCCCCGCCATGGCCACAGTGGGCCTTCCGGATCCGCGCTGTCGACGAGCTGGATCTGCGCCTCCTCGCGCCGCCGCCGTCTCCCCGATCCAGATCGACGCCGCCACGCTCTCATCCTTATGCGCCGAGCACCGCCACCACCCTCTTGCCGCCGCCTCCCAACCCCCTTGCTGTTGCCTCCTCCTTCCTCCAGCACCACCTCTCCAACCCCAGCAATGAGTTCGTCCTCATCTCTGACCCCGCCACCGGCCTCCGTTGCTTCTGCTCCGAGGACGCCGACGCCCTCCTCTCCGTCGGAGGTCGCCGGAACCACGACGGTGTCATGGACTAGGGGGTACTCGCCACGTCGTCTCCCGACCAGCTGGATCGGGCCGAGGACCACCATGGTGGTTCATCATGGGCCAGTTCGGACAGCCCATGTCGCATACAAGGAGGTTTCCACAAGACTTGGCGCCTAAGCCAAGGACTCTCCTAAACCAAAGGTCTCCGGTGTGCTATATAAACCGAGGCCAGGCTAGTCAATAAGACAATCTCATATTCATTACTACTATCTCGTGGTAGATACATGTACTCTTTACTACACCCATATGAATACAATCAAAAGCAGCATGTAGGGTATTATCTCTTCGAGAGAGCCCGAAGCTGGGTAAAATCCCGTGTCCATGTTACCATCGCTCCAAGACGCCTAGCTTAGGACCCCTACTACGAGATATGTCGGATATTGAACCGACATTGGTGCTTTCATTGAGAGCCTGCTAGGTGATCGTCGCGGCGCGATGGGATATTTAACGAATGCCAGATCTGGTGATGTTTTTCTAGTCAGATTTGTTCAGTGTCAGTTTCCTTTTTGTATTACTACTGTTGGTTCGTGCAAATTATGTCCACAGATATTTGCTAGATCGGATCACGAGTTCGGATGATGGCGTCCGTATGTAGCGTTTGATAGTCCACCCAAACTAATCTCCTTTGACGGCTCGATCCGCTTATGGAGACTTCGACGTCAACTAACCTTATAGCGGCAGCGCTACTGGCAGGGAGCAGGCGCGTTGACGGGGACCAGCCAGGGCGGCGGGTAGCGCCAAAGGACCGCGCAAAATCCTGGCGTCCGTAGCCTTTGAAGCGGACAGAGGATTGCAAGGCATCATAAAGCACAAGCCTACTTGAGTTCACGTGAAGATGTCTTGTCTGCTAGTACTAGTAGCACAATTAAATACTAGTATATGCGGGAGGGCTTGACCAGTTGAGAGCAATTCCTCACGTCAAGATCACATCAAATCTGCCGGTGCTAGTACAAGCAGGTGAATCCACATACGTTCTCAGTGCTACAGCCGCACGTCGAGCGATCTGCCAGGTGATATCTTCTTGAATTTTTCTTCTCATGCGTGATATTTTCACACATGGTATATTTTTGCCTGGTTTGCACGATTTTCCTGTATAGTTTCTCTGTGGCCAGTTACAATTCGGTCTGCAGTCACTTGTTTGATGCGATGGTCCGGACGGTTCGAGTACTGTCGGTTCTGGCTCAGTCTGCTTCATCCTAAGTCCATGAACACTTCATCCGCGGCTCGGGTTACCATGCAAATTTGAACCACTTCATCATCATCTTGTGGATTTTTTTACCGGCGTCGACGCCTCAACTCCACCGAGCCGTCGAGGCCATATTTCTTATACCTCCTTAAATCAATTAAGTAGAGGAAACTTATTATTATTATTTGTTATTGTCTTTTGCTGCACTATTTTATGTGTGCACATAATCAACTTCGCCTGCGTCATGCGGTCAACTCTGTGGGCCAATATCGTCGTCCTGCTTGCATCGATCAAGTTGTGGCGTCACCTCAGCGCGTGTCCCTGTGCCAGCGTCGGCTCTCAGGCCATTTTTATTTAATCATTTACTTGCTTAAATTAAGTAGAAGTTTTTTTAATTATCATTGCTACTACTACGCCGCAACATGCATGTGAGACTGGCGATAGTACGGCTCAGCAGAGGAGATGACGCAGTACCGTACACAACGGTTGCTGAGCGCCGACATGTGTCTCTTCGGATTGCTACAACGAATAAACCAGGTGCTATTAATCCTAGTAATTGTTGCTTGCTTGGGTTTATTTTTCCCGAGGAATTATTACTCTGGTTTGTTCCAACATCTGTACACAGCTCTGTCAAATGATGGCCGCATTAACGATGGTTGCGGATAGTTCGGTCAGTTTCCCGTCCTTAGTTCGGTGAACGCCGCATCGGGGACCCGGACCGCCCTGCAAATTCAGGCTGTGTCACGCCGACGCCCTGCATCGACATTGGCTTCAATGCTAGGCCACATCTCTTTAAAAAAATAATATTCTACGTAAATTAATTATGCGAGGATTTTTATATATTTATATTATTATTTTTTAGACTGCACTATTTTACATGTGTAGGTAATCGACTTCGACTGCGTCACGCGGTCTTCGGCAAGCCGACGTCGTCATCCCAATCGGTGTAAATCAGCTCTCGTGATCACCTTGTTAGTCGAATTGCCATTCTGACATGTTCGGTTGCCTCGGGGGCTCCGCCATTGCTAAGAGTACTCTACCTCATCGAGTGTTCGGCACATGGGCCATATTTTTCTTATTACTCTTTTTGCATAAATTATTTATTATGTTGTGATTTTTTTTTACTATTATCTCCGGCTTGCACTATTTTTAGTGCACAGATAAATGATCCGGGTTGGGCAGCGCTGTCACCTCGGCATACCAACGTACCATGTCACCTCGGCTAACCGGGGGCTTCGCCAACACTTCATTAACCCACGCCGGAGACTTCGGCGTCACACTGCCGGCCTGCTCCGTCACCTCAGTCGGACTGGTGTTCCACCTGAAGGAAATATGCCCTAGAGGCAATAATAAAGTTATTATTTATTTCCTTATATCATGATAAATGTTTATTATTCATGCTAGAATTGTATTAACCGGAAACATAATACTTGTGTGAATACATAGACAAACAGAGTGTCACTAGTATGCCTCTACTTGACTAGCTCGATGATCAAAGATGGTTATGTTTCCTAGCCATAGACATGAGTTGTCATTTGATTAACGGGATCACATCATTAGGAGAATGATGTGATTGACTTGACCCATTCCGTTAGCTTAGCACTCGATCGTTTAGTATGTTGCTATTGCTTTCTTCATGACTTATACATATTCCTATGACTATGGGATTATGCAACTCCCGTTTACCGGAGGAACACTTTGTGTGCTACCAAACATCACAACGTAACTGGGTGATTATAAAGGTGCTCTACAGGTGTCTCCAAAGGTACTTGTTGGGTTGGCGTATTTCGAGATTAGGATTTGTCACTCCGATTGTCGGAGAGGTATCTCTGGGCCCTCTCGGTAATGCACATCACCTAAGCCTTGCAAGCATTGCAACTAATGAGTTAGTTGTGGGATGATGTATTACGGAACGAGTAAAGAGACTTGCCGGTAACGAGATTGAACTAGGTATTGAGATACCGACGATCGAATCTCGGGCAAGTAACATGCGGATGACAAAGGGAACAACGTATGTTGTTACGCGGTCTGACCGATAAGGATCTTCGTAGAATATGTGGGAGCCAATATGAGCATCCAGGTTCCGCTACTAGTTATTGACCGGAGACGTGTCTCGGTCATGTCTACATAGTTCTCGAACCCGTAGGGTCCGCACGCTTAACGTTTCGATGACAGTTATATTATGAGTTTATATGTTTTGATGTACCGAAGGTTGTTCGGAGTCCCGGATGTGATCACGGACATGACGAGGAGTCTCGAAATGGTCGAGACATGAAGATTAATATATTGGATGACTATATTCGGACACCAGAATGGTTCCGGGGGTTATCGGATATATACCGGAGTATCGGGGGGTTACCGGAACCCCCCCCCCCCCCGAGGCTATTGGGCCTCATGGGCCCAATTGGTGGAAGAGGAGAGGCGGCCAAGGGGCAGCCGCGCGCCCCTCCCCCCCCCCCAAGTCCGAATTGGACAAGGAGGGGGGCGGCGCCCCCCCTTTCCTTTCCCCCTCTCTCCTTCCCTCTCCTCTCCTAGTCCAACAAGGAAGGGAGGGAGTCCTACTCCCGGTGGGAGTAGGACTCCTCCTGGCGCACCTCCTCCCTGGCCGGCCACGCCTCCCCCCTTTGCTCCTTTATATACGGGGGCAGGGGGCACCCCAAGGACACAACAATTGATCGTTTGATCTTTTAGCCGTGTGCGGTGCCCCCTTTCACCATAGTCCACCTCGATAATACTGTAGCGGTGCTTAGGCGAAGCCCTGCATAGGTAGAACATCATCATCGTCACCACGCCGTCGTGCTGACGAAACTCTCCCTCAACACTCGGCTAGATCGGAGTTCGAGGGACGTCATCGGGCTGAACGTGTGCTGAACTCGGAGGTGCCGTGCGTTCGGTACTTGATCGGTCGGATCGTGAAGACGTACGACTACATCAACCGCGTTGTGCTAACACTTCCGCTTTCGGTCTACGAGGGTACGTGGACAACACTCTCCCCTCTCGTTGCTATGCATCACCATGATCTTGCGTGTGCGTAGGAATTTTTTGAAATTACTACGTTCCCCAACACCACCTCGCCACATTGGTCATACTATGTCGCCACTTCGGAGTGCCGAGCTCTTCTCTCCGCCACCTCGGGACTGGCTTGAGGGCTGGGACCTCGTCCCGCCGTAAGCTCGGACCGCTTACTTTGTTTGTGACACACAAATTCAAATACCCTGTTTACTTAAGGGCTTCCTTTATGAAGCCTTTCCTCTTGCATACTATTATACTTGTATGGCTTCGTTCCTTGTTCGTGTATTACGCCACAATATGCACCATGTTGACTTAAGTGTTCCGCAAGCTGGGTTGCCTTGCTCCTGCGTTTACCCCTACGTTCCCGATTGTTCAGCTAGGGAGTAAAGGGAGCACCTCTGCGATTGTCACGATCGGGTCATCCGAGCTCGGACCTCAGACTGGGTGAAGCCGAAAGCTAGTGCTCTTATTGTTTTCAATCATGGTCGGCACACAACAGAACTCATGAGTACAAAAATCTATTGCACAAGTCTCATAGTAACAATGAGCAACCGAAGAAAGGTATCGGTGGGGGTACTATTTTGTTCAAAGATGCTTCTTACACTTCATCAGTAATATAGCATAAGTTCCCTGAGCGCGCTTTGTTGTTACAGCCTTATGGCCTGATTGCCTAGTTATCGGAAACACTGTCGATATTCTCGACAGGTGGAGTACATAACACTTTTCGGCCCTTGACCGAAGAGGGAGAAGCCGAGGTCGGTTAAGACGCGTTTAAAGTTCGGGTGAACAGAGATATGATATTAGTACTTCGGTACATACAATAATTATACATAAAATTCTTTTACCCAATTCGCTTGGGGGCTCTTGAATTAGTATGAGCCGTTTTTATTAGTCGCTGCACAGTCTTTTTTTACCACTCCTTTCTCGACTCAGGTGTATGATCAATAGCCGGGTAGCCTGGTTTCTCTCTAAAGCCGCTCGCGTTTAGTTCGCTAAACTGGCCTGAGAAACACTCCACCTTCGGGATAGGGAGGTTGAAGCCGAGGGCTGACCCACTTGAAGTCTAGAGATCAGATGTGTCATGACAAAGCACGACGAAAGTACAATTTTAAGACCAATTTCATATTGGCACCAAAACAACTTGATTCAACCTAGACGTAAAGTTTTTTACGCATGTTTGTTGGCCTTTTTTTGAGCTTATAACATCTTTCACCTATTTTATGTTTTAGGAAGCGGGACATTCTCTTGGTTGAGGTGTTCGGCGTGAAACTCTTTTCTAAAACTACAGTTCGGCATCTTTCCTGCTGAACTCCACCTCGGTATTGTCAAAACATACATGACAGTTGAACTTGTTCCCGAGGAGGTACGATCCTAGGGTCAGCCATTTTGCCCAACCCAATTCTCGGGGGCTACTGCATTGACAATCCAATGCAGAAAATTTAAGTGCAATATAGCTTTCGAGGAGATTATGATCCTCAGGTTGGTCGACCGCACCCAACCTGAGTCTCGAGGACTTTGCACACCGCTTTTTGTGTCCCGAAGTATTCTGCCGAGCTAGGAGTTGATCCTCAGGCCGATTTCGCGAATCAACCTGAGTCTCAGGGGCTACTGGGATCGGCGGTCTTATGTCATCCCTCAGGTGCATCTCGGGTTTTAGACCGATACACACCTTGAGGGCTACTGGCTATATATCTCGGCAGAGAATAAATTGCACCAATCAAAAATATTGACAAAAAATCGGCCCGCAGTCGGGGTGGTGCACCACCTCGGAAGCAGTCTGTCATAAAGCTCGGGCGCTAGTGGCTGGCTCCATAGAGGGCATTTCCGGCATTAAGCTCGGCTAAACTCCTTCAACTTTTTTGAACCAAGGTGATTTATGACACCTCGGATACAGTCCGGCGTTGGAGCTTGGACATAGTCCGGCGTTGGAGCTCGGATACAGTCCGACGTTGGAGCTTGGACATAGTCCGATGTTGGAGCTCGGATACATTCCGGCGTTGGACCTCGGAAGCGGTCCGGCGTTGGTGCTCGGCTGCAAAAGATACCTCGAATGCAGTCCGGCGTTGGATCTCGGACGCAAGAGGACGCTGCCGCCCGGGAACAACTTCAAACCTGAGGTGTGGCATGAAAATAACAAGGCATTGATAAAGGCCCGAAACTTAAAGGGGATCCTCGGATACCCGACGTGTAAACTCTTCGGATGCACTTCGGCGATCCTCAAGATCGAAGATGAGAAGATTTCTTGAACCAGTTTTCAAGACCGACGACCGAAGATGAAGAACAGTTCGAAAGAATCGAGGAGCGTCCCCAACTTGAAGACCGGTTCAGGGGGCTACTGACGGTGTCATGGACTAGGGGGTACTCACCATGTCGTCTCCCGACCAGCTAGATTGGGCCGAGGACCCCCATGGTGGTTCATCATGGGCCACTTCGGGCAGCCCATGCCGCATACAAGGAGGTTTCCACAAGACTTGGCGCCTAAGCCAAGGACTCTCCTAAACCCTAGGCCTCCGGTGTGTTATATAAACCGAGGCTAGGCTAGTCAATAAGACAATCTCATATTCATTACTACTATCTCGCGGTAGATATATATACTCTGTACTACACCCATATGAATACAATCAAAAGCAATATGTAGGGTATTATCTCTTCGAGAGAGCCCGAAGCTGGGTAAAATCCTGTGTCCATGTTACCATCACTCCAAGACGCCTAGCTTAGGACCCCTACTACGAGATATGCCGGATATTGTACAGACAACGGGTGCAGCACAGGATCCCATCGGAACAAGGCCAGATCGCCAGCGCCTCCCCGCTCGATCCAGCGCCAGCGCCCGGTCGCTGGCCCCGGCCATGGATCCCTACAAGGTACGTACCCCCCTTCTTCCCCCCTGATCCGGCTCCACCAGCATCTGTCTCTATCACCCCACGATCAGGTGATCTGATGCTCGGTTTTCTTGATTTCTTGTGTTGTTTACAGCACCGGCCGACGAGCGAGGCCAACTCTGGCTACTGGACCACCAACTCCGGTGCGCCCGTCTGGAACAACAACAACACCCTCACCGTAGTGAGGTCGGTCAGCCACCCCATCCCACCCCACCCTACCTGCTCGATCTGCTCTACTTGTTGCTCCCGTCCGTTTTGAGGTTGTACCTACACCCCATGCTTAGCTTAGCTTAGATTGCTTCTCCCGTGGAGAAAACAATTGAAAATTGGGGGCACAGGTTGGTTTTCCTTTCAGCTGCATAAATAGAATTGCAAGCATAGGCTCATTTTCCTTTCAGCCACGAATCAGTCAGTTCAGAGATAGATACAGGTGCTAGTCCATAGCTTGCCTGCCCGATTACATTGGGTTAGATGGATTCCACCTTTTGATGTGCCGATTTAGTCTGTGAGTCAAGGAATGATTGATTCTCTTGTCAAGTGCTGTGTGTAAATTAAATCAAATCAAATCAAATCTTGCTCTTGTCTCTTGTCTCTAGTCTCAAAGTTGAGACGATCTTGTCACCCAAGTTTGATGTTGATTGGTGAATTTTATTTATTCTTGTTGTGCATACATGATGCCTACATGCTGCCTGCTAAATTGGAGAGCAATATACCGAGGATGCTACTGTCCACATTATGTTGATGTTTGTACATTGCAAGTTAGGTAGATCCTCTGTTCTATACGAAGTCCAATTTTGTACTGCTTTCTTCATGGTTCAGGGGTCCAGGCATATGGCTCACTGTTCGTACTGTCCCAATGCAGCGGCTTCAGCTTCGCCTGCTGGTCGTCTGCACCGAATGCCGCGCCCGGGACCGCCGGTGGCCTCGAGGACGCCGCCCAGGCTCAAGGCGTACGAGGGCGTGCCGCCGCCGTACGACAGGACCAAGCGCATGGTCATCCCTAACGCGCTGAAGTACGTCGGCGTTGGACTGCCTTCTAGATCTCGGCGTGCGCCTTGTATGTGTGTTTGATGTTGATGTCACTTGTGGTTTTGCAGGGTTCTGAGGCTGCAGCCTGGGCACAGGTACTGCCTCCTCGGCCAGCTCTCCAAGGAGGTCGGATGGAACTACGCTCACACCATCAGGGTGAGCTATTTCATTGTGCTGTTTCTTGTTGTTTCTTCAGTGCTCACTAGTTGCTAGTGTTAGACTGCTACCAGTGGGTTAAGATTAGTCTTTTATCTCATCCTAAACTAAAGTGGTCTAGTTGTACTAATCATTCTATGAAAGTTCAATCTGATTTGCTGGTACTCTAATAGATATGCGTTCAGCTTTTGTCATATATACTCTCTTGTGGTGATAAACGATTTGTTCTTCGCTTTTTTGGCCTCTCTAGGCCCGGCAGCCTTGTCCTAGCTGGGTCTGCAAAATCTAAAGCCATGGTTGTGCTCTTTGATCCTGGAACTGTTGTCGAGATGGATGAAGAGGGGTGCTGGTTGGAGGACCCAGAACCCTCCCAGCTGCTATGTCTCATGGTGCCCCTACCCTGCCTGCCTGAATGGCCAAATTAGTGAGTGAGCCTAGTTTGGCAGCGCTGTATTTAAAATACCATAGTATCTCAAAGCTTCGGTATTGCAATGCGTGGGCAATGAATACTACAGTTTTAAAGAAACTACATTTTTCTCAGTTTTAGAAAAACTACCGATGCGTTTGGCTGATGTTGTTTTACTGTAGTTTTGATCGATAGTCACACAACTTAATCTAACTTATACTAAACCTACGGAGCTACACGAATCAGTGTGTGCCGGCCGGCTGCATGCAACGCTGTATGGTCTTCTGACCGCTGAGCTAGGAAGATGCAGACGTGATCGGCAGTAGCTAATTACAAAGAATAGGAATCAGTATCCTATTTTAATTAGTGTGGTGCATGCCATTGAAAGGATACTGACATGTGGTTAGTTATGCTTGTGAACCAAGCTGCATGGTAGTCAACCAGTAGATGACACGAGCGACTTTTCCTTAGTTTGAGAAAAAGAGGTCCAGACCACTTTTTTTAATACTCCAAGAAAACCACAGTAACAACAATACCACTGTTTATGAAATTGCAGTTTTTGGTAGCCAAACGCCCCAAAGTATTCAAAACTACAGTTTTTCAAAAACTATGGTATTCTAGTAATACTTTGAAAATACTTTGCATCCAAACGGGGCCTGCAATTAGCACATAGTTGCGTTGTACATTTTCTTATATAATCAGATGTTGTATCTAGTCACATACGCTTTCCATTTTTGATCCAATGCTTGCTTCCTAGCTCACGTGTGTCAGTTTTTCAGATAGTTGCGACTCCTTGTGCATCACCCCTCAACTAACAAGTAAAAGTAAATAAAATTGATGTTTATGCTCACTCCTTGTCTTCATATACCTTTCAGTTGGCTGTTACTTCTCTGGTTTTATATTGAGTTTGGGAATTTGGTATTGATGATAGTCCGGCGACTCTGTCATTTGATGCACAAGTCCATGCACGTCGGCTCTCTGGGTAAGAGAACTTGTCTCCGCTACAGATGCAGTTATTGAATGACAGTAGAGCAAACTGAATTTTAACAATTCTATCTTTCGCGATTAAAACAAATCCACGACAAAGTTGCAGCAAACTAATGTTATCAGTTCTATCTTCTGTGATCAAAACAAACCCGCAGTAGTTTTCAAATGTCAGTAGCAGCAAACTGAATTTTATAATTATATCTTCTGCGAAGTTTAGGTGCAATGTGTTGCAGTGAAGTATTTTGCATGTCCTGCACTTGTGCAATGGATTTTCATATTGTGTCTCTGTTTTCTTGTATGAATGAGTATCTCATTTTAACTAGCTGGAGAACAAAAAGCATGGTACTAGCTGAATTTGTGTTGGCATTCTTAATAACTGTCCTTTTTTGAAAGGTCTGCTCATAGTATATTGGCTCCAATTTGTTTGATTCTTTTCTGTTGATTCATGTAACAGGTCGTCCAGTAAAGCTGTCGAAGGAGCTTCATGCTGAAGAACATAACACTTGTAGAGCTTGTAAAATACTGTATCTCATTATTGAACTTGTGGAGCTTGTAGCTGTGACTGGCATACTGTTATTACACTTGCAGAGCTTGCAAAGTGTATGTTAGAGCTTATTATGTGTTATTTGTACAGCAGGAGCTTTGTATTGAATCTGGCTGATAATATTTGAAGTGTTACTTGTAGAATTGTTTTGTCCGGCGACTCTGCCATACTGGGTATTTATTTATGTTAAATTGAAAAAAATGAAGAATATGACCCTGACAGCTAGGGCCCAGTTACCAGAACCTGAAAACAGGGACCCATTTTATAAAAAAGAAAAATGAAACTGTTGAGACAAAAAGGATACAACCCAAAAATAAAAATGCTAAAACGTTGGGCCTGGCCCATGAAGCTGATCAAAAATTGACAGAAAAGAATATATAAAAAGGCTGAATTGTTGGGCTCAGCCCATGTAAAGCGTCGAATTGGACCGGGTTGGATCTTATCAACGACCTTTTCAATTGGTCGCAATTTTACCACGTCAGATTGCCACGTCGGATCCGACGTGGCCTGGGCAGACAGCCAGTGACCAAAACAAAAGGTCATGGGTTCAACGACCTTTTGTTTTGGTCGTAAACGTCTACAACCTTATCCCGAAGAAGGTCGTTAATTTCAGTTTACGACTGTTAGCTTTTGACCATCTGTTTTTGGTCACAAAAAGGTCGCAAATGAAAAACAATGACCTTTCAACGACCAATAGTGATGGTCGCAAGTTGACATATTTCTTGTAGTGAGAGCTCCAACAAAGCACCAACGGCTTCGGTGAAAACTCCAATGCAACTCCGGCAAAGATCAAACGCAGCACCGACGCATCCGGTGAAGCTCCAATGCAACTTCGACAGGACTCCAACGCAACACTGATGGCTCCGGTGAAGCTCCAATGCAACATATGACCCGTGGCCGTGGTCGAGTTGCTGTGTTGCAGCACCGACGGGAGTCGACGAGCGACACATCACATCGTTGGCAACTCCCGCCTATCCCCTGCGTGTTGCGTCGCAGGAGTGCGCCGCGTGTCGGCCCACGGGGTTGCAACATCACAACGGGCGTGTGGCGGGTTGCAGCAGGTTGTGGGCATCGTCGCTCCTCCTTGGCCGCAACAGTGTGGGTGGCAGAACGGAGTCGCCATGGGAGCCAGAGATATGAAGCGGGAAAACGGGAGCGAGGAAGTCGCGCGGAGAAGAGAGGCTGTGCGAAGAGATCAGGCTCGAGAAGCGATCGATGGCCCGGGGGACACCTCTCGACCAACATGCGTGCGATGTTTTCATCTGGTTGAATACAAATGTTTTCCTTATTATTTTTTGTTTCTCTCTCTCTCTCTTCAACCCTGCGCAACCAAAAGCATGTCCGACATATAAAGTGGAAAGTGGAGGAAGCAAGTACTTAGCGAGTACTCCTTTGGAAGCCCCCGCAAGGGTCACTTTTGGTGGGCTGGGAGCACGCCACTTGGCGCGCTCTCAGCCATCGCCACGCTTTGGGCGCTTCCTCCGAGTTTTACTTTTTTTCTGTATGCGTTTTCGGCTTTTAGATATTTTTTTTGTTTTTCTGCTTTTTGGTTTCCCCCGGGTTTTCTTAGGTTTTGGAAAAATAATTGCACGAAAAAACGTGTTTTCCTTTCGGTGAGAGGCACAAATTTACATCTCGTTTAAGGACGGATTTGCTTCCACAAGAGGAAGCAAAAAACGTGTTTTTCCTTTCACAAGAGGCACAGATTTACTTCTCGTGTAGGCGCGGATTTGCTTCTGCGGGAGGCATAGTCGTGCCTCTCAGCAAAGGAAAAAAATCATATTTTCTTTTTTTCCTTCCCTGAGAGGCATGGATTTACTTCTCGTGGAGGCACAAATTTGCTTCTGCGGGAACCGCATTCATGCCTCTCGAAAAAAGAAAATATATATTTTTTCCTTCCGCGAGAGGCACGTATTCACTTCTTGTGGAGGCACGAATTTGCTTTCGCAAGAGGCACAATTGTGCCTCTTCGGAAAGAGAAAAAAATATATGCTTCCGGTTCAGTTTGTTTTCCCAAAATATATTCGTTGAAACCTATCAACCTGTGATATAGTTTTGAAGATCTCGACAAGAGGAATCCAACGATAAAAACGGTTCGAGATTTGGACGCACGGTTTAAGAGCTAAAATTATGAATAAATGAATCTACAAAAAAGAGAAAACTCCCAGGTTGCGACAAGTGGCGCACTCGCAACCTGAAAAGGTGTGAGGAACCTTTGCAAAAAGTACTCTTAATCATTTACCGTGGAGGGCATGGTTTTGTTCATAACAAATAGGGGCTCAACGCACGTCACCCACATTTGAGAGGCCAAATTAGCCCGGCCCGGCTATAGATGCCCTTAATAAGAGCGAGTCTTAAGAGCATCTCCAGCCGTTCGGCCCCCCCAGGGTGCCGAAAAAGAGCGGCCTGGGGGTGCGCCGGTGATAAACTCGGCGCTGGGGGCGGTTCGGCACCCAGCCGTCGCCCCCCAGGTCGCCCCCAGGCGCCGAATTCAGCCCAGCTTTCGGCCCAAAAATGGCCCGATATCTGCGTGAATCGGTCCATATTCGGTGCGGTTCGGCGTGTTTCGGCATGAATTTCGCATGCAAATAGAAATCAATTAGTTCGTCACATAGTTCGGCGTGTTTCATCACATAGTTCGGCGTGTTTCGGCATGTTCAACAAATAGTTCACTACAAATTATATTGTTTAACAAAAAAACTCAAGTTTCATCACACGTCATTCCCGGCCTCGCCCTTGAGCCTCCATAGATGCTCCACCAGATCCTGCTGCAGCTGATGATGCACCTGTGGGTCTCGGTTCTCCTGACGCATACTGAGGTAGGCAGTCCAGGTTGCCGGTAGCTGGTGATCAACTTCGGCTAGAGGGCCCTGCCTGTAGTATGGTTCAGTGTCAAACACTGGCTCTTCCTGCTCGCTCTCAATGATCATGTTGTGCAAGATGACACAACAAGTCATGATCTCCCACATTTGATCTTTCGACCAGGTCGGGGTACCGGACAATAGCAAATCGGGATTGGAGCACACCAAATGCCCGCTCGACATCCTTCCTGCAAGCCTCCTGAATCTTCGCAAACCAGGCATTCTTGCCTCATGGCACAGGGTTTGAGATGGTCTTCACAAATGTCGACCATCTCGGATAGATGCCATCAGCTAGATAGTACCCCTTGTTGTACTGCCATCCATTGACCTCGAAATTCACCGGAGGAGAATGACCTTCAACAAGCTTGGCAAAGACTGGGGAGCACTGCAGGACGTTGATGTCATTGTGAGTTCCTGGCATCCCAAAGAAAGAGTGCCAAATCCAGAGGTCATGCATGGCCACTGCCTCAAGCACCACACTGCAACCGCCTTTGGCGACTTTGTACAACCCCTGCCAAGCAAATGGGCAATTCTTCCATTTCCAATGCATGAAGTCGATGCTTCCAAGCATCCCAGGAAATCCTCTTGCTGCATTCTGTGCTAGGATCCGAGCAGTGTCTTCCGCATTGGGTGTTCTCAAGTATTGCGGTCCAAACACTGCCACCACTGCCCGACAGAACTTGTAGAAACACTCTATGCTGGTGGCCTCGGCCATCCGCCCATAGTCGTCGAGTAAATCACCGGGAGCTCCGTATGCAAGCATCCTCATAGCTGTCATGCACTTTTGGATGGAGGTGAATCCAAGTGTGCCGGTGCAATCCTTCTTGCACTTGAACTAGCTGTCGAACTCCCGGATGGAATTCACAATCCGGAGGAAAAGCGCTCGGCTCATCCGATAACGGCACCGAAATGTTTTCTCACCGTGCAATGGAGCGTCGGCGAAGTAGTCCGAGTAGAGCATGCAGTAGCCTTCCAGACGATGTCGATTCTTTGCTTTCACCCGCCCAAGCGCCGAGCCACCTCGCCGCGGCTTCTCACTGCTCGCGAGCAGGCCGGCGAGGGTGGCGAGCACCATGAGATGCTCCTGCTCCTGGACGACGGCTTCGGCTTCCTCATCCAACAACGTCGCGAGTGCCTCCTCATCTTCGGAGTCCATCGCCGGGCAATTCACCGAACACCTTGTGGGCGAGGTGGGCGCAAACCCGCCGGTGTACAGGCCCTGTGCGGCCGGAGCGCCAGAAAAGGTGCCTGGGCGGCGGCGGAGAGGCTGCCTCGGCGAAACCCCTTCTTTTTCCCGGCAGGGGATGGTCTACCTAGCTGCGGCGGACGGTGATCGGCGCCGGGATCGGCAGGGTGGCGGCAGAGCGCGGGGGGTAGGAGGCGAATCTGGGCGAGTGGCTTGACTTTTCGCCTGTCAATGTGGCCCCAGGAACGCTTTTCCCTTGCGCCGGAGCCCCTGAGCGCCCCCCAATTGTTGGGGAACGTAATAATTTCAAAAAAATTCCTACGCACACGCAAGATCATGGAGATGCATAGCAACGAGAGGGGAAAGTGTTGTCCACGTACCCTCGTAGACCGACAGCGGAAGCGTTATCACAACGCGGTTGATGTAGTCGTACGTCTTCACGATCCGACCGATCAAGTACCAAACGTACGGCACCTCCGAAGTTCTACACACGTTCAGCTCGATGACGTCCCTCGAACTCCGATCCAGCCGAGTGTTGAGGGAGAGTTTCATCAGCACGACGGCGTGGTGACGATGATGATGTTTCACCGACGCAGGGCTTCGCCTAAGCTCCGCAACGGTATTATCGAGGTGTGTAATATGGTGGAGGGGGGCACCGCACACGGCTAAGAGATCACAAGGATCAATTGTTGTGTCTCTGGGGTGCCCCCTGCCCCCGTATATAAAGGAGCAAGGGAGGAGGAGGCCGGCCCTAGGAGGGGGCGCACCAAGTGTGGAGTCCTACTAGGACTCCCTAGTCCTAGTAGGATTCCACCTCCCATATGGAATAGGAAAAGAGGAAGGGAAAAAGAGAAGGAAGGAAGGGGGCGCCCCCCTTCCCTAGTCCAATTCGGACCAGACCAAGGGGAGGGGTGCGGCCACCCTTGAGGCCCTTTTTCTTCTTTCCCGTATGGCCCAATAAGGCCCAATACGTATTCCCGTAACTCTCCGGTACTCCGAAAAATACCCGAATCACTCGGAACCTTTCCGAAGTCCGAATATAGTCGTCCAATATATCGATCTTTACGTCTCGACCATTTCGAGACTCCTCGTCATGTCCCCGATCTCATCCGGGACTCCGAACTCCTTCGGTACATCAACATACATAAACTCATAATAAAACTGTCATCGTAACTTTAAGCGTGCGGACCCTTTGGGTTCGAGAACTATGTAGACATGACCGAGACACCTCTCCGGTCAATAACCAATAGCGGGACCTGGATGCCCATATTGGCTCCCACATATTCTACGAAGATCTTTATCGGTCAGACCGCATAACAACATACGTTGTTCCCTTTGTCATCGGTATGTTACTTGCCCGAGATTCGATCGTCGGTATCTCGATACCTAGTTCAATCTCGTTACCGGCAAGTCTCTTTACTCGTTCCGTAATACATCATCCCGCAACTAACTCATTAGTCACAATGCTTGCAAGGCTTATAGTGATGTGCATTACCGAGTGGGCCCAGAGATACCTCTCCGACAATCGGAGTGACAAATCCTAATCTCGAAATACGCCAACCCAACAAGTACCTTTGGAGACACCTGTAGAGCACCTTTATAATCACCCAGTTACGTTGTGACGTTTGGTAGCACACAAAGTGTTCCTCCGGTAAACGGGAGTTGCATAATCTCATAGTCATAGGAACATGTATAAGTCATGAAGAAAGCAATAGCAACATACTAAACGATCGGGTGCTAAGCTAACGGAATGGGTCATGTCAATCACGTCATTCTCCTAATGAGGTGATCCCGTTAATCAAATGACAACTCATGTCTATGGCTAGGAAACATAACCATCTTTGATTAACGAGCTAGTCAAGTAGAGGCATACTAGTGACACTCTGTTTGTCTATGTATTCACACATGTATTATGTTTCCGGTTAATACAATTCTAGCATGAATAATAAACATTTATCATGATATAAGGAAATATATAATACTTTATTATTGCCTCTAGGGCATATTTCCTTCAGTCTCCCACTTGCACTAGAGTCAATAATCTAGTTCACATCGCCATGTGATTTAACATCAATAATTCACATCACCATGTGATTAACACCCATAGTTCACATCTCTATGTGACCAACACTCAAAGGGTTTACTAGAGTCAATAATCTAGTTCACATCGCTATGTGATTAACACCCAAAGAGTACTAAGGTGTGATCATGTTTTGTTTGTGAGATAATTTTAGTCAACGGGTCTGTCACATTCAGATCCGTAAGTATTTTGCAAATTTCTATGTTTACAATGCTCTGCACGGAGCTACTCTTAGCTAATTGCTCCCACTTTCAATATGTATCTAGACCGAGACTTAGAGTCATCTAGATTAGTGTCAAAACTTGCATCGACGTAACCCTTTACGACGAACCTTTTGTCACTTCCATAATCGAGAAACATATCCTTATTCCACTAAGGACAATTTTGACCGCTGTCCAGTGATCTACTCCTAGATCACTATTGTACTCCTTTGCCAAAATCAGTGTAGGGTATACAATAGATCTGGTACACAGCATGGCATACTTTATAGAACCTATGGTCAAGGCATAGGGAATGACTTTCATTCTCTTTCTATCTTTTGCCGTGGTCGGGCTTTGAGTCTTTACTCAATTTCACACCTTGTAACACAGGCAAGAACTCTTTCTTTGACTGTTCTATTTTGAACTACTTCAAAATCTTGTTAAGGTATGTACTCATTGAAAAACTCATCAAGCGTCTTCATCTATCTCTATAGATCTTGATGCTCAATATGTAAGCAGCTTCACCGAGGTCTTTCTTTGAAAAACTCATTTCAAAACACTCCTTTATGCTTTACAGAATAATTCTACATTATTTCCGATCAACAATATGTCATTCACATATACTTATCAGAAATGCTGTAGTGCTCCCACTCACTTTCTTGTAAATACAGGCTTCACCGCAAGTCTGTATAAAACTATATCCTTTGATCAACTTATCAAAGTGTATATTCCAACTCCGAGATGCTTGCACCAGTCCATAGATGGGTCGCTGGAGCTTGCATATTTTGTTAGCACCTTTAGGATTGACAAAACCTCCTGGTTGCATCATATACAACTCTTCTTTAATAAATCCATTAAGGAATGCAGTTTTGTTTATCCATTTGCCATATTTCATAAAATGCGGCAATTGCTAACATGATTCAGACAGACTTAAGCATAGATACGAGTGAGAAACTCTCATCGTAGTCAACGACTTGAACTTTGTCAAAAACCTTTTTCTGACAATTCTAGCTTTGTAGGTAGTAACACTACTATCAGCGTCCGTCTTCCTCTTGAAGGTCCATTTAATCTCAATGGCTCGCCGATCATTGGGCAAGTCAATCAAAGTCCATACTTTGTTCTCATACATGGATCTCATCTCAGATTTCATGGCCTCTGGCCATTTTGCGGAATCTGGGCTCACCATTGCTTCTTCATAGTACGTAGGTTCGTCATGGTCAAATAACATGACCTCCAGAACAGGATTACCGTACCACTCTGGTGCGGATCTTACTCTGGTTGACCTACAAGGTTTAGTAACAACTTGATCTGAAGTTTCATGATCATCATCATTAACTTCCTCACTCATTGGTATAGACGTCACAGGAACCGTTTCTTGTGATGAACTACTTTCCAATAAGGGAGCAGGTACAGTTACCTCATCAAGTTCTACTTTCCTCCCACTCACTTCTTTCGAGAGAAACTCCTTCTCTAGAAAGGATCCATACTAAGCAACGAATGTCTTGCCTTCGGATCTGTGATAGAAGGTGTACCCAACTGTCTCCTTTGGGTATCCTATGAAGACACATTTCTCCGATTTGGGTTTGAGCTTATCAGGATGAAACTTTTTCACATAAGCATCGCAACCCCAAACTTTAAGAAACGACAACTTTGGTTTCTTGCCAAACCACAGTTCATAAGGCGTCGTCTCAGCGGATTTTGATGGTGCCCTTTTTAACGTGAATGTAGCTGTCTCTAATGCATAACCCCAAAACGATAGTGGTAAATTGGTAAGAGACATCATAGATTGCACTATATCCAATAAAGTACGGTTATGACGTTCGGACACACCATTATGCTGTGGTGTTCCAGGTGGCGTGAGTAGTGAAACTATTTCACATTGTTTTAACTGAAGGCCAAACTCGTAACTCAAATACTCTTCTCTACGATCAGATCATAGAAACTTTATTTTCTTGTCACGATGATTTTCCACTTCACTCTGAAATTCTTTGAACTTTTCAAATGTTTCAGACTTATGTTTCATCAAGTAGATATACCCATATCTGCTCAAATCATCTGTGAAGCTCAGAAAATAATGATACCTGCTACGAGCCTCAATATTCATCGGACCACATACATCTGTATGTATGATTTCCAACAAATCTGTTGCTCTCTCCATAGTTCCGGAGAACGGCGTTTCAGTCATCTTGCCCATGAGGCACGGTTCGCAAGCATCAAGTGATTCATAATCAGGTGATTCCAAAATCCCATCAGTATGGAGTTTCTTCATGCGCTTTACACCAATATGACCTAAACGGCAGTGCCACAAATAAGTTGCACTATCATTATTAACTTTGCATCTTTTGGCTTCAATATTATGAATATGTGTATCACTACGATCGAGATCCAACAAACCATTTTCGTTGGTGTGTGTGACCATAAAAGGTTTTTATTCATGTAAACAGAACAACAATTGTTCTCTAACTTAAATGAATAACCGTATTGCAATAAACATGATCAAATCATATTCATGCTCAACGCAAACACCAAATAACACTTATTTAGTTTCAACACTAATCCCGAAAGTATAGGGAGTGTGCGATGATGATCATATCAATCTTGGAACTACTTCCAACACACATCGTCACCTCGCCTTTTACTAGTCTCTGTTTATTCTGCTACTCCCGTTTTCGAGTTACTACTCTTTAGCAACTGAACCAGTATCAAATACTGAGGGGTTGCTATAAACACTAGTAAGTACACATCAATAACATGTATATCCAATATACCTTTGTTCACTTTGCCATCTTTCTTATCCACCAAATACTTGGGGTAGTTCCGCTTCCAGTGACCAGTCCCTTTGCAGTAGAAGCACTTAGTCTCAGGCTTAGGTACAGACTTGGGCTTCTTCACTTGAGTAGCAACTTGCTTGCCGTTCTTTTGAAGTTCCCCTTCTTCCCTTTGCCCTTTTCTTGAAACTAGTGGTCTTGTCAACCATCAACACTTGAAGTGGTCTCGTCAACCATCAACACTTGATGTTTTTCTTGATTTCTACCTTCGTCGATTTCAGCATCACGAAGAGCTCGGGAATTACTTTCGTCATCCCTTGCATACTATAGTTCATCACGAAGTTCTACTAACTTGGTGATGGTGACTAGAGAATTCTGTCAATCACTATTTTATCTGGAAGATTAACTCCCACTTGATTCAAGCGATTGTAGTACCCAGACAATCTGAGCACATGCTCACTAGTTGAGCGATTCTCCTCCATCTTTTAGCTATAGAACTTGTTGGAGACTTCATATCTCTCAACTCGGGTATTTGCTTGAAATATTAACTTCAACTCCTGGAACATCTTATATGGTCCATGACGTTCAAAACGTCTTTGAAGTCCCGATTCTAAGCCGTTAAGCATGGTGCACTAAACTATCAAGTAGTCATCATATTGAGCTAGCCAAACGTTCATAACGTCTGCATCTGCTCCTGCAATAGGTCTGTCACCTAGCGGTGCATCAAGGACATAATTTTTCTGTGCAGCAATGAGTATAATCCTCAGATCACGGATCCAATCCGCATCTTTGCTACTAACATCTTTCAACATAATTTTTCTCTAGGAACATATCAAAAATAAACACAGGGAAGCAACAACGCGAGCTATTGATCTACAACATAATTTGCAAAATACTATCAGGACTAAGTTCATGATAAATTTAAGTTCAATTAATCATATTACTTAAGAACTCCCACTTAGATAGACATCCCTCTAATCATCTAAGTGATTACGTGATCCAAAGCAACTAAACCATGTCCGATTAACACGTGAGATGGAGTAGTTTCAATGGTGAACATCACTATGTTGATCATATCTACTATATGATTCACGCTCGACCTTTCGGTCTCTGTGTTCCGAGGCCATATCTGTATATGCTAGGCTCGTCAAGTTTAACCTGAGTATTCCGCGTGTGCAACTGTTTTGCACCCGTTGTATTTGAACGTAGAGCCTATCACACCCGATTAACACGTGGTGTCTCAGCACGAAGAACTTTTGCAACGGTGCATACTCAGGGAGAACACTTTTATCTTGAAATTTTAGTGAGAGATCATCTTATAATGCTACCGTCAATCAAAGCAAGATAAGATGCATAAAGGATTAACATCACATGCAATCAATATAAGTGATATGATATGGCCATCATCATCTTGTGCTTGTGATCTCCATCTCCGAAGCACCGTGCTCGTGATCTCCATCTCCGAAGCACCGTCATGATCACCATCGTCACCGGCTCGACACCTTGATCTCCATCGTAGTATCGTTGTCGTCTCGCCAACTTATTGCTTTTACGACTATCGCTACCGCTTAGTGATAAAGTAAAACTATTACATGGCGATTGCATCTCATACAATAAAGCGACAACCATATGGCTCCTGCCAGTTGCCGATAACTCGGTTACAAAACATGATCATCTCATACAACACATTATATCACATCATGTCTTGACCATATCACATCACAACATGCCCTGCAAAAACAAGTTAGACGTCCTCTACTTTGTTGTTGCATGTTTTACGTGGCTGCTACGGGCTTAGCAAGAACCGTTCTTACCTACGCATCAAAACCACAACGATAGTTTGTCAAGTTGGTGCTGTTTTAACCTTCGCAAGGACCGGGCGTAGCCACACTCGGTTCAACTAAAGTGAGAGAGACAGACACCCGCCGGTCACCTTTAAGCAACGAGTGCTCGCAACGGTGAAACCAGTCTCGCGTAAGCGTACGCGTAATGTCGGTCCGGGCCGCTTCATCTCACAATACCGCTGAACCAAAGTATGACATGCTGGTAAGCAGTATGACTTATATCGCCCACAACTCACTTGTGTTCTACTCGTGCATAGCATCAACGCATAAAACCAGGCTCGGATGCCACTGTTGGGGAACGTAGTAATTTCAAAAAAATTCCTACGCACACGCAAGATCATGGTGATGCATAGCAACGAGAGGGGAGAGTGTTGTCCACGTACCCTCGTAGACCGACAGCGGAAGCGTTATCACAACGCGGTTGATGTAGTCGTACGTCTTCACGATCCGACCGATCAAGTACCGAACGTACGGCACCTCCGAGTTCTACACACGTTCAGCTCGATGACGTCCCTCGAACTCCGATCCAGCCGAGTGTTGAGGGAGAGTTTCGTCAGCACGACGGCGTGGTGACGATGATGATGTTCCACCGACGCAGGGCTTCGCCTAAGCTCCGCAACGGTATTATCGAGGTGTAATATGGTGGAGGGGGGCACCGCACACGGCTAAGAGATCTCAAGGATCAATGTTGTGTCTCTGGGGTGCCCCCTGCCCCCGTATATAAAGGAGCAAGGGAGGAGGAGGCCGGCCCTAGGAGGGGGCGCACCAAGTGTGGAGTCCTACTAGGACTCCCTAGTCCTAGTAGGATTCCACCTCCCATATGGAATAGGAAAAGAGGAAGGGAAAAAGAGAAGGAAGGAAGGGGGCGCCCCCCTTCCCTAGTCCAATTCGGACCAGACCAAGGGGAGGGGTGCGGCCACCCTTGAGGCCCTTTTTCTTCTTTCCCGTATGGCCCAATAAGGCCCAATACGTATTCCCGTAACTCTCCGGTACTCCGAAAAATACCCGAATCACTCGGAACCTTTCCGAAGTCCGAATATAGTCGTCCAATATATCGATCTTTACGTCTCGACCATTTCGAGACTCCTCGTCATGTCCCCGATCTCATCCGGGACTCCGAACTCCTTCGGTACATCAACATACATAAACTCATAATAAAACTGTCATCGTAACTTTAAGCGTGCGGACCCTTTGGGTTCGAGAACTATGTAGACATGACCGAGACACCTCTCCGGTCAATAACCAATAGCGGGACCTGGATGCCCATATTGGCTCCCACATATTCTACGAAGATCTTTATCGGTCAGACCGCATAACAACATACGTTGTTCCCTTTGTCATCGGTATGTTACTTGCCCGAGATTCGATCGTCGGTATCTCGATACCTAGTTCAATCTCGTTACCGGCAAGTCTCTTTACTCGTTCCGTAATACATCATCCCGCAACTAACTCATTAGTCACAATGCTTGCAAGGCTTATAGTGATGTGCATTACCGAGTGGGCCCAGAGATACCTCTCCGACAATCGGAGTGACAAATCCTAATCTCGAAATACGCCAACCCAACAAGTACCTTTGGAGACACCTGTAGAGCACCTTTATAATCACCCAGTTACGTTGTGACGTTTGGTAGCACACAAAGTGTTCCTCCGGTAAACGGGAGTTGCATAATCTCATAGTCATAGGAACATGTATAAGTCATGAAGAAAGCAATAGCAACATACTAAACGATCGGGTGCTAAGCTAACGGAATGGGTCATGTCAATCACGTCATTCTCCTAATGAGGTGATCCCGTTAATCAAATGACAACTCATGTCTATGGCTAGGAAACATAACCATCTTTGATTAACGAGCTAGTCAAGTAGAGGCATACTAGTGACACTCTGTTTGTCTATGTATTCACACATGTATTATGTTTCCGGTTAATACAATTCTAGCATGAATAATAAACATTTATCGTGATATAAGGAAATATATAATACTTTATTATTGCCTCTAGGGCATATTTCCTTCACCAATGTGCCGGGTTCGGCCTGCAAGCGCCGGGCGCAAAAACGGGCCGAGCCGGCGGAATTCGGCGTCCTGGGGACGCGACTGGGCCTTTTTTCGTCGCCGGCGCAAATAAACTGCCTGGGGAGACCGTTCTGGAGGCACGGTTGGAGATGCTCTAACCACCTGTATCGTCATGTATGGTTTGACCAATCACATGACCCAAATTGTATCTCAGTATATTTGTGGTCTTTGATTATTATAAATTTTGGCCTTTTTGCTAGAAAAAATGAAAGTTTGGCCGTATCCGAAAAGAAAACCAACTCGCAGCCGCTTGTGGCATAAAACTCGGATTAATTTGCCGCGTGCCATAAAATAAAATCTAGGGTTCATGCCGCAAGAACACTATAATATCCGTGTCTTCTGAATTTCACTGAGCTATTACGTGCGTCAAAAGAAAACAAATCTCATACTATTATTTTCTAATCTAAAGAAAATTTGTGATATCCACGCACAAAACGACGACGTAGAACAGTCCGAGCTTACGCAGCACCGTATGCTTCGGGCGAGCGCACGCGGCCTTCTCGTCGGCCGCCGACGACACCTCATGGCCTCCCTCCTCGCCTTCTCCTCCTCCGCCTCCGGCCCTCCGCCCAAACCCTCGCCGTCCCACACCGCTCCCCCTCCGCCCCCGGCTTCCTCCTCCGCACGAGCGTCGCGCTTCCGCCTCCTGCTCGCCCGCGCCGCCGCGCGCCGCGACCCCGAGCCGCCGCCGCAGGCCGAGAGCGAGAAGAAGTCGATTGCGGTGAGGACGGGGGAGCTGTTCTTGGGTCTGAGTGCGCTGTTCATCCGCGCGGGGAGGGGGACGGCGCCGGTGGATGAGGTGGAGCGGAGGGAGGGGGTGTTGTGGGAGCAGCGCCCGGAGGACGTGGAGGCGGAGCGGCAGCGGCGGGAGGTGGCGACAGCGAGCCCCGGGTTCAGCTTCTCAGCCGCCGGGCTTCTCTTCCCCTACCACCTCGGCGTCGCGCAGTGCCTCCTCGACAAAGGCTACATCACAGTACGCATCTTTATCCCCCACCTCATCGCCATATCCTCATGTGCATCCATACTTTCTGTACTGTATAGCTCGGACAAATAGTGATTTCAGCCATTGTTGTGCCTAGTGCCTACAAGCAATTGAGCGCCTTTTATGTTAAAAACATAAAATACATGTGGCTTGGCTGTGTCTTGATCTCATGCTACTTTGTACTAGGTGGTGGCAGGGCATGCGTGGTTATGCATGGGAACTAATATACCTGCGTGCTCATCACTTATATGTGAATGTGACTTAATTCCACATTTATATTCGTCTATTGTAGAAACCTTCTTATAGACTATTTCTTTTCCCTTTTTGGCATATGCATTAGGAAAGAACTCCGTTAGCTGGCTCATCAGCTGGTGCCATAATCTGTGCAGTGATTGCATCCGGGAACACAATGCAAGAGGCTCTTCAGGTGACCAAGATTCTAGCTGAAGACTGCCGGAGTAAAGGGACTGCCTTTCGCCTTGGGGTATGTCTTTTGTTTGTTTTTGTAAATTACTCCCTCTGTTCCACGACACTTATTTTGGAACGGAGGGAGTATATGTTTAAGTATACTGAGTGCTGTATGGATAAATTGTGGTAAGGTAAGGGAGCAAATGACCTGGAAAAATGCTTGCAGTGAAGTATTTTCCTCTGAATTGATGAGTTGTGTTTTCTTTATGAATTAGAACCCTTGCATTGTTCTGTTTTGTGGTGTTTATCTGTTGAAGTGCAACATTATGAATTGATTGTCAAAAAGATTAAGATGCTGCAAAACTGGATCAGTAGCATCAGCAGTGCATGACCATGAGACATGAATTATCATGAATTTTGGTGACTAAAATGGACTATGACAGAACCGATGTGGAGCGTCTGTTTGTTTACTATGTATGCATACACTGCTTTAATCCTTGAGCTCTTGGTTCTGTAAAATTAATCTAGTAAAAAAATTCAAAACCTACTGAGCTATGAAAATTTAGCTCGTCAAGTTATATTTGTCATATATCATTGGGTGCCAGATGCCAACTCTTGACTCAAGTACCTGAACGTGTAAATTATAGGCAAAACTATGCGAGTCATGGTTTATTTATGACTAATTTTCCAACTGAGTTAGGAATGTGTTGTAGTATTATAGATTATCTCATTTTTCAAATTTTGGTTTGTTTGGTGTTTGCTGTACTTACTCAAGATTAAGTTCATGTTTTCATTTACAAACAAAGTAGTGGCATAAAAGGGTGATGAATAACCTGCCATCTTGTTATACGCCCTTAAATAAATAAGCTGAAGATCAAAGATATTATGTCCAAGCACTAGTTCTTACTTGTATTAGCTGGTGAACTTTTACAGGTTTTCACCATGTAATCCTGTGCCCTTGTGCAGGCTGTACTCAAGGATGTTCTAGAAAAGTTTCTCCCAGATGATCTGCATATCAGGTGCAACGGAAGGATCCGTGGTAAGCTTTATACTATACAAGTGTTGTATCTTCATATTGTCTATGTGCATTTTCTGCTATTTTGATCTCTGGCAACTTAGCTTTTGGTCATTTTCAGAAAACTGATGTTCTTCTCATACAGTTGCTATTACTCAGTTGTCCTGGAGACCTAGGGGCTTACTGGTCGACCAGTTTGACTCCAAGGAAGACGTGATTAATGCAATTATTACATCTTCATTTATTCCTGGGTGAGACTCATGCTAACCTTTCCTAACACTGCATTTGTGTATTTACTATTTAGTTATATTTTGCTTAATGAAAAGACGATTTCTCTGTGTTCTTATTTCAGATACTTGGCTCCCAGGCCTGCGACTTTATTCCGTAACAGGCTGTGCGTTGATGGGGGCCTTACATTGTTTATGCCACCCACTTCTGCTTCTGAAACAGTATATCTACAACTTCCTTTTGCTGTTCCTGCAACATTATTCTGATCATAAGCATTATTAGTGTCTTGCATGCTACTCCCTCCGTCCCATAATATAAGAGCGTTTTAGTGTCAAAAACGCTCTTATATTATGGGCGGAGAGAGTATATTTTTGGAATTTAGGGTACTTTTAGATACACAATTATCTGGAGCCTTGTCTTTCATTTATTTCTTCTGGGAGGAATTTTCTTCCTTTCTCCCAACAATGAGGACATCTCTCCTTCTGTTTGATGATCTGCCATTGAAAGGATGTTGCTACATGTGTTTGCCTCACAATATTGTTCTTTGCATATTCTTTCTCAAATACACTTGTTTATACTACTCTTTTATACTCATAACCATACTTAACTGAAATACTATCTTTATTTTGTGCCTTCCACACAAGCACTTCTCCGCCTTCATACAAGAGCACGGGCATAAGTTTGCCTGATATTCGTCCTCACTTGCGAGCTGGGGCTTCTGTTTGTACACTCTGTTACTCTGTTTTCAGCACCATTCACTGTCCACTGGTGGAACCAGTCTACTGTAGTACTCGGACCACATTTTGGTTTAACACAATGCTCATCACTGACTGGTATGGCTGTTAATGTAGGTTCGAATCTGTGCTTTCCCAGCTGGCAGACTAGGACTGCAAGGGATTGGTATTAGTCCAGACTGCAATCCGGAGAACAGAGCTACTCCACGACAGGTAGCAGAAATTCGCATGTACCAGTTCTTGCAACTATCCATGGTTTTGTTCTAAAACTTACCCTCGGTGCTCTTGAACGAATTCCAGCTGTTTAACTGGGCTCTGGAACCTGCTGAAGATGAAGTTCTAGACAAATTGTACGAGCTTGGGTACCAGGATGCAGCTGTGTGGGCTGAGCAGAACTCTCCTGAGTCAACTGTGAAGATTGAGCAGCTCGGTACAGATTGAGAAGGCCTGAAGCCCCGGACAAAGTGAGCATCTTGGTCCTTTTTAGTTTTGACGTAGACATCTAGATTTGTCCTTGTTTGGTTGAAATATGTCAATTATTTTGTTCGCTCAGAGGTTAGCAGCCTCTTGTAAATTTGTAATATAAGTGCACCTCTATTTTTGAAATCTACAGCCTCTTGACTATAGGTTTTATAACTGCGCAATTATAACTACAACCACATGCTAGAGCTTAGTACTCCCTCCGGTTCTTTTTTTTTCTTTGGAAAAACGGTCGCAATTCAAGTGTAGTAATAATAATACTTATTATATAGTAATAGCTAGGATATGAGCAGATTCCTTCAGAAGCATTTTCACATTATAAAATATTGAAGATTTTATAATTATGTTGTCTAATTTCACTTTGAACTAGATATTATGACATTGGGACACCTTGAACCGGGTTTTATTCATTTCATACCTTGAACCAGATTTTAGGTTCGTAACAGAAATGGTTGGTGAACTAATCTCGGTAGGTTTGAAGTTTCTACAAGAGGGGTAGCATGGCTCACAAAAAAAGGGGCAAGGAGAAGTTTTTTGACAGAATGGATACCTTTATTGACACTTTACCTTTTTCTTCTTCTTTTAAATGAGATCCATTCATGACATATTTTTATAAAAGAAGCCCACCCGAGTGAGGAACCAGAAATTAACTCCCTTTGCCACTTGGCTACAGCCTAGTTCTCATGGCTCAGATGATTTTCAAATTTTGTTATAAAATTCCAAAAGAAAGCTAGCAAGATAGGGGACGAGAAGGGTGATACAACCAATCTGAGGCAACCTCTGCTCCTATACCAAACAATGCGTCTGGTCGACCTCAGGTTGCCTGATCTTCACAAATTGAAGGAGGGAGAGAAGCAAATGAGAGGAAGAAAAACGAGGATAAACAAATCCAGCAACAACAAACATCAAACATGCTACGACCGGTTTCCTACACATGCCTTGGCCCAAATCCGCACTCATGCAGCTGCCCGAACAATTTGGTGCCTAGCCCAAACGATTTGGGGCTAAGCTTCGATGGACCTTTAGTCTATAGTGTGTGGTCGCTCCTAGTGTCGACGGTCCGGTGGCTTGTATGGGGTCATTCAGTCTGTGCCCTAGATGATCCGACAATTTTCCTCAGGCTCTATGGCTACAAATATTAGCGCCTGACGGTCCGGCCAAGGGCCTGTGATGCGTCTAGGGTTGCTCTGGCCAGGCAGGGGATATTCCATTTGTCCTTTTCCTTGCTCCGAGTCCGTGTCTTGGCTATCTATCCTTGCTTGTTCATGTTCCTTGCCTTCAACCCTAAGCATACACAAGGTTCATGTGTTAGGCAGCCCACCATTACCCCTAGGCATATCAAGTGGGTAGTCATTGAGGAAAAGATTCACCTCATGTTGTATTGCGTTGGCTCACGCCCTCGTCATTGCATGGTCCAATTGGCGCTTTCTAGCTTGGCGTAGTGATGTTCATGGTGCCTAGTTTATCATACCATCATCGAGAGTGTGAACAGATTTACACTGGTTGTAATTGAGCTCCTCCAAGTTGATTACTTGAGACATTGTGAGGCTTATGGTGATAGGTGAGTAAAGGGGCTTTCGTCGGATGTTTGGATCAATTAGTTTTATGCATTGGACATGGAAGAATTGTCATGCGGCATGGCACCGACAGTTCACCGACGTTGCCATGATCCAACCATCATACTTTAAGTACTCGAATAAGAGCATCTGCAGATTTGGCATTCTTACTTTGGGATGTCTGGCTCGTACAATGACCTCAATGTCCTGCAAAGATTTCCTCTATTTGCAAGGCTAACTATCTGGAAAGCTCCTCCATGCAACATATTTGAAGACAATTTACATGCCTCGGAGGGCAACAATGGATCTCACTTTGCAATGTATCAAAGAAGTCGTTAAGTTTAGGGGAAGGACTAGGTGCAAGCCTTCCAAAAGGCCAATACCCTCGTTTTTGGGGAGTTAAGTTTAGCTAGGGAGAGGGCATAGAGAGTTGGCTGTCTTTATCACGAGAAAAATTGGGGGTATAGCCTCTTCTTTTTATTTCTACTACATATAACAAGTTTAGTCCAAAGAGACCTTCATAATTACATCATACACAAAGACATATCATCCGGCCTGAAGTGAAGTCTCTATGGAAAACTAAAAAAAAAAAAAAAACTTGCCTTGGGTTCTAAATCCTAATCATGAGGCTCGAGACGGCCCTAGCTTGGAAGATCTTCTTATATGATGTTGCGGCATGTGTTGTCGCAGGGGTATGGGCAATCGATCGCCTTCACTTCGGCCCGGCCAAAGTACCAATCACTGACAGATCTAGCGATCCTCTGTATTTGCAATGACCACAAAATTTACATGAACTGTTAACGAAAGTGTAAAATGTGTAAATGCTAGCTGATGAGACTTGATGTGTTCTACACTTCTACCTTGTTCTGAATGGTAGGGGTGCCATTCCAGGTGGCCGGCAGTTCGGACTGGCAGTGGGCGAAACACGAGTTTATGAAGAGCCCGTTGCTCTTGGAACCGGAGAAGCCTCTCACAGATGCCACCATCTGCTCCCTGAAATCTGCATATGTGAACAAAAATTACTTACTCCGGATTCGGGAGTTGTCCAGATCCTCACTTCACTGAAAGGAGTATTGTGTTTTGCCTATAACGCTAGCCGCGCAATGGCTTTGGTTCTAGTTATTCAATCGGTTAGGTTTCAAGTGACGAGTTGAATTGTTCTTTTACCTTGGAGGAAGTTTATCTGAGACGCATTGCAGGCGGAGCGGTTGAACTTGCAGGCTCGCCAGGCGCGGCTGGGGTCAGCTTTGCTTGGGGCCAGGCTTTCCTCGATCTGATTAAATTTCCGTCACATTTGCTAGCTCATTGCGAAAATCAATTACCCAAGATAAATCATCATTCATGTGTAGTGAAAATATCTGATTACCTGCCAGACGTCGTAGGCTGCGTTGAGCAAGAAGATGGGCGTCTTGATGTTGTCGATTATATTCTGAGGGAAGAAGCACTGCGGGCGTGCGTGCAAAGGATCAGTTGAGCGGCATCGACAAAAGAGAATTTTTAGTAACGGATGATCTTTCTTGCACGCAAATGAACAAGTAAATGAAGCACGCACGCACCGAGGTGGCGTCGAGGTGATCGGTGCAGGTCGGCGGAAGGTGCGGAGCCACTCCCTGCATGGCTACAATGTCGCCGTAGTAAGATCTCAAGCTGCGGCCCCCGGAGACATCCACGCTGCACGCAAACCATCCATCAGCTGGGTTGAGACTGTGAGAGCGACGGTGATGTATATATACTCGAGGAGGTAAATAAGTAGACGCACGCGTCGAGGAAGAGGCCTGCGTCGGCGAGGCACTTGACGGTGGTGTTTCGGCCGGCGAAGAAGGCGCCGAACTGGTCGCAGTGCAGTATCGCCGCCAGCCCACCGGCGGAGCAGCCCGTGAGAAGCGCCCGGTCGGCCGACGCCATCCCGATGGAGAGGAGGTGCCGGATGGCTTCCTCCCAGATCCGCTGCCCCCGGAAGTAGAGCCCGGTACCCTGCAAACATACAGAGAAGAAAGATCAGATCATGCGTAAAAATGTAGGATGATGATGATGATGACAGCACGGGTCGATGCATGAAGAGCTGACAAATTGTTGCGTGTAAAGAACCGACACGCACCTTGTCGAAGGCGTCGCCGGCAAAGGAGGCGCTGTCGCAGTAGCGGATCTTCACCCGGTTCCAGTTGTAGAAATCTGCATGGAAAATGCACATGTCGTACGTCGATGGTACTCCATACATTTCGTTCGCCCGAGATTAATGATGCATGAAACCATCTTTGCTTTTGGAGCTGAGAGAGACGGACCAGGATTCTCGGCGGGGCTGGCGCTCATGATGCCGGTGAAGATGATCTGTCTCTCCATGAAGTTGGACGAGCCATGGTGAGTCCTTGTCCGGAACCTGCACGTCCTCGCGTTGTTGCACCACCCGCCTCCCTGCACTTACCATGCAGCATGCATCGATCAGGGAAAATCATACATGCACCACTGTATAAGTGCGCCCGCGAGGCACCTCGAGATTGACGATCCAGCTCTTGTTCCCTGCCCCGGAGCCCCGGTCCAGGTGGTAAGCGGCCGGCGTCCCATCCATGCACACTGCAATCGTAGATAGCAAATTAGTCTCGGTGTGTTGCACAGGATTTAAAGTAAATCAATACTGTGCTTACAGACGTGAGAAACACAGTTCAATAGCATATACCAATACCACTCAAAATTCTTAGCTAGCTAGGCTTGATTCTGACAGAGTAAATTGCTCAAAACAATCACATTTGTGGCTAGGCTAACGGATCGCCACCGCTTTTGTCAAAACCACAGGGAAAAAAAAGTCAACTCCACGGCAAGTGAGTAACGAATAGAACTGACCACTACTTTCCATTTCCAGTGAAAAGGGGAAACGAAAAGATTGGGAGGGATTTATCAGCCGCGCGGTGGAATGGAAGCAAGAACCATGCCTAGACCAACCTTCCACTTCCTCGACATTTTATTTGGGTCATTGCTACGCGTCGGTCGGGTGATAACTTTTAGTTATCCAACGCCTCCTTGACCATCAGATCAGCACGATCAAATGGCCCGCAGTGCATCCCTCATCTCGCTCATCCTTCCTTCCACAAAAAACAGCTTTGCAACATTGGCCATATTTCAGAAACATCAGCTAAGTTGCAATTCGCCTCGTGCATCCTCCCTTCACAAAAACAACATCACAAATCAACCATGTTTCAAAAATATCAATAGCGTTGCAATTCGGCAAGCTCGCGAGACCCGTGTCTCCGCAACATCAGCGATGTTTTCGAAACCAATGGTGAAGTTGCAATCGGGCGAGCCCGCAACACCCACACCTCTGCAACCCCAATGATTTCAGAAACATCGACAACATAGCAATCTGGCGAGCTCGCGGACACGTGCCGGCCTCTACAACACATGTGATGTTTTAGAAACACCATGGGTGATCGCTACCGCCTCTCTCTTCCCTTGAAGTAGTGTGCGGGCTAGTTGCAGCGCCATGCCCCGGCCTTGCAACATCGGTTGGCCGCTTCTTGAGCTCACCAGAGGAGCGGTGTGTGAGGACGAGGGAAAATAGAGGACTCGACGCGCTGGTTTAGTTTGCTTCGATGCTGACGATGAGGAGAGGGAAGACAATTCGTGACTTCTCTGGTGGGAAGGGGAACATGATAACGCACTGCGTGTAGGGCCCACGGGGCACTTGGCGTGCAAGGGAGGCGGCGGACACAAGGCTACAATGGGATCGTCGGGTGATTTGAAGCGTTTCTGAATATATTTCTGTCTATTTTCACAAAAGGCCCCACATATGGGAGTAGAGAAAAGTGAGCGAACATACGACCAACACAAAACCTTCAGAGATGGGAATATCCACACTCCAGACGGGCTTGACAGCATGGGCCCGCTGGTATATTCGGCGCCCCGGTCGCTGCTGTAGTGCGGGCCGGGATTCACCGGACGGCGCTCACCAGCCAGCCGCGGCGAGGGAGAGAGAGGGAGGCAGAGAAACGGCCCCGACAGCTGGATCTGAGTGCCCGCCGGAGACGCACTGGAGCGATCTCGAGGCTCGAGCGCAAGAAGCACAAGGGAAAGATGAAGAATGCATGCGTGTATTGTCGTGCCGTGCGCCACTGGATTCCAATTGCTCACAGGCATATGAAACTAACTACCGACCGGCGCCAGAATTTTTGCAGACAACTCTTGATAATCCACAAGACCAAATTGTCCACTCCCCTCTACACATCCGTAAACTTTTGCGCTCTCTAGCTAGCTATCAGCTGAATCGATCAAGCAGGTAAGATACCATTTCCCATAGCACACACCGAAAAAGGAGCAGAAGTCCCCCGCCAAAACTAAAAAAGAGGTGCAGATGAACAAGAAAAAACGAACAGTGGTTCACAGAACCATGCTTGGACTTGGAGTGGACATACCGGCGCCCTTCTCGACGGAGGCGTTGAGGAAGGTGATGGGCACCATCATGTCGGCGACCGCCGCCGCGGAACGTCGATGCGTCCTCCTCCTTCTGCCACCGCCGTTCGCCGCCTGCTCGTCCGCCGCCTGTACGCAGCTGCCGGCGATGAGGAGGACCAGAGCGAGAAGCGCCCACGGCCCGAAGGCACCGATCCTCGTCTTCACCATCGTATCAATGGACTGATGAGTAGAAGAAGCAAGATCGAGCCGATCGATAGGAAAATCCCAGAACGACGTATATTTAACGAGCGCATAGCAAGGGAGTGACGCACCTATATAGCTACACATAAATAACGAGTTAATCGAGCCAGATATATCCTAATCAATGAGGAAATAAAATGCCTCCAAATATGGGCGCGCAGTAGTGCATTGCTCCGCATATCCACATGACACAGACAAATCAACTGTGTTAATGGCATGCATGCGTTACATATTTGCCAGCGAACTATTTGGGGGGTGCAATTTGGGAGCTAACTAAGCAGTAGGAGGGAATCAAACAAGAGTTAGAGCATCTCCACTAGCGCCCCTAAGATGGTCCCCCCGGCCATTTTTTGAGCGCCGGCGGGCAAAAAAGCCTCACTCGGGTCCCAGGATCTCACTTTTCGCCGGATTAGACGAAAAATACAGCTGGCGAGCCCAGCCCACACCCAGGCCATCGGGGGGCATCTGGGAGCACCGGCGCTTTTTGTTAACCAATCTGATTGCCCCATGTCAGCCACCCACCCCCCTCTCTCCTCTCTCCTCTCTTTTCTTTTTCCTTCTGCCCACCCCCTCTCTCTCCTCTCATCTGCACGCCGAGCTGCACGCGGAGCTGGTCCGCGCCCGCCTCTGCGTGGCCGGGGCGGCCCGCGCCCACGTCCGCCTGTGCGTGGCGGAGCTCACCCGCGCCCGCCCGCCTGCGGGGACAACGAGTGTAATTTTTTTGACACCCAGGCTAAAATTATCGTCGGCAGCCTTCCAAGCGGCAAAAAAATGCCTTTTGAGAAGCTCAACGGCTGGAGATGCTCTTAAGTCAGGCACGCCACCCTGCTGGCTCATAAACGGCGAGAGGACATGAGAGAAGGGAACATGCGCGTGTACCGGCAGAATCCATCAGAGAGAGCGTAGAGACAGCGCGCGCATACGGCGACCGAACACGCGACAAAGCGAAAGAGGTAAACGGGCGCACGGCACGCGTGTACGCATCCATTTCTATTGATCGTCGTATATGCGTGTACGTTTTGCGTAGGTGCCGGTTGATTTCGATGGCTCACCGGCATCCGTAAATCGGGTCCGGCCGATTACAGTGTCAGTGTGCACTCGTTGTTACGGTAGTCCAATACCTTTTTCATACGATCAAACTTTGGCCGCGCTCCACTATCAGCCCACTATCATCAGATAACTAACGGAACAACAAAGATAAAGAGCATCAAGTGCAAAATGCAGCAAATTTTATAATCTCAGACGAGGAAAGTAAATCTATAAGAGCAACTTTAGCGGAGTCATCAGATTGGTCCTATCGGCATAATAACTATTAATATGATGATTTTGACCAAAATAAAAAGTCGACATATGGGAGTCGACGGTATAATTTATAGAGCTCGCCGAGAGTGACATTTCCAGGGAAACTGGTTTCTACCGGGTATCTAGCCGACGTCGGATGGTGTTGAGATTCAGATGTACTTCTACCGTAGTCAAACACACTGTTGGTCTCAAGTGTGTACGCGTACATAACGATACATATAGGTGCGACTGTGTACGAGTATAAGACGCCTGCCTGGCCCACACATTCAATTCAGTAGGAGGAAACCACGAGCAGCACAAACCGAGTTCATCATTTGCTTCTCACAGTTCATCAGCTCCAACTCCCATAGCTGTAGCTGTCGGCGTTCTGGGAACGGGGTCCCCAGACTTGCCTGCCTGCGGCCCATAGCGTGGCTAAGCAGCAGGTCGTACGGTCCATCTTCGTCAACAAGGCACCCAAGACCCTCGCGAGGGTCCAAGCCTCGCGAGGCGGACGACGCAAGACCTTCTTTGAAGCGGCCTAGCCAAGCGGGCTCACGAGGAGCGGAGATATCAAGGCGAGGCAAACCTCACGAGGCTCTCGTGACTTGAGCCATGACGAACGGTACCAGGCGGGCGCCGGTGCGCGCAGCGTCCTTATTTCCCTTTTGGTGCTAAGGAGGCCAGCGCAGGCGAAGAGTACCGAGGCATCAGGCAAAGGTTGCCATATTGGTGCGACAAGACCAAGACCAGGAGGACGGCAAGGCGGAGGTCATCGTGGAGCCCAAGACGGCGTCATCCCAGAGCTTTTCGCAGGCGAAGACCGCTTTTGTCAGGATAGCTTGTACTAGCTGTCCCCCTTCAAATTTGCCCGCCGTTGTTGGCTCCCTTCCCGCTCGATATTTGGGAAAAGGACCAGGGCCTATATAAGTAGAGCTAGCCACCACAATAGAGGCAGGTTGAACTGATCGAATCCTCACACCACAAGTTCACAAGCACAAGAACACCTCAACCTCAGGAGGCTGTTCTTCCCTTGTACTGTTCATCATCAGCCCAAGAGGCAATCCACCACCACCACACTGGAGTAGGGTATTACACCACAACGGTGGCCCGAACCAGTATAAACCCCGTGTCTTTCTGTGTTGCAAGTTCGTCGAGTTCATCCGTGAGATCTTAGCGAGCTAGAGCGTAGATCGGTAGGAGGGAGAGACTTCGCGCGCACCCCGGTGTTCGAACCTTAAGGGTTTGCCGGAACCCCACATCCGACATTTGGCGCGCCAGGTAGGGGTGCGCCGTAGTTTCCCTTCCATCAGTTCGTGGCTCCATCGCTCCGTCATTTCCATGGCGGACGCTCGCCGTGCTCGAGCTGAGCGTCGGGCTGCCCTCTCCGCCCGCGTCGCTCAGACGGCTCCCGTAGGCGGGCCACCTCGTCGTTGTCCGTCTCCCGCCGCCAACGCTGCAACCGGCCCGGCGGGGAATGAGCAGCAGGCGTCCTCGCTGCATCCTTCGGTGCGGCAAGACGGCCGCACCGCTACTCCATCGCTTACCCCTGCCGGTTCTTCGTCTCACGCGCACCGCGCTCCCATGGAGGCACGGGCCGCGCTCATCGCGGCGAACGAGCTCCTACGTTGCCACCCCGTCGACGACCTCTACGAGGAGTGGCTCGACCGCGTCGCCGAGCTCGTTCGCGCCGCAGGGGGCTCTCCGGCGCCGTCCCACTCTCTGCCTCCCCCTCAACCAGCCGCGGGCGACGGGGCTCATGGCATGCCTCCACCACCTCAACCCCGAGACGGTGCCTTGGCACCAAGGCGCGCGCCTCCGCGGCGTGATCCACCGTGCCCGGCGCCCGCGCGTGAAGAAAGAAGCTGCCAAGAAATTCCGCGGCCGCGAGAAGCTGCACCGGTGCTCCCCACGCCACCTCATCAAGACCGCGTGCCACCTGCAGTGGCGCAGCGCGGACCTCGCCAAGACCAAGCTCCACCTCAGAAGAGGGCCCCGGCGACCACGGTCGGCTGCCGCACCTTCATCCCCGAACTGCGTAGCGTCGCCTGGCCAGGCAAGTTCAAGCCAGATCTGCCTCCTCGCTACGACGGCACCGCCGACCCCGCGGAGTTCCTGCAGCTCTACGAGCTGAGCATCAAAGCGGCCAACGGCGACGAAAAAGTCATGGCGAACTGGTTTCCCATGGCTCTCAAGGATGGGGCCCGCTCCTGGCTCCTGAACCTGCAACACGGCTCGATCTCCTCCTGGGACGAGATGCGCGACCGCTTCGTCGCCAACTTCCAGGGCACTCGCGACCGCCCACCGGCCGCGGGTGATCTACGCCGCATCAAGCAACAGTCAGGAGAGACCCTCCAGAAGTACATCCAGCGCTTCAACAACACCCGCCTCAAGATCCCCAAGGTCACGGACGAAGCCATCATCTCCGTGTTCTTGGACGGTGTCCGTGACGTCAAGATGAAGGAAAAGCTCGCTATCCACGAGGAGCTTTGCACATCTCAGGAGCTGTTCAACCTGGCGACCAAGTGCGCAAGAGCTGAGGAGGGGCGCCTCTCTCTCCTTGAGCTGCCAGCTGCAGGAGTGGAGGAGAAGAAGGCCAAGGCCAATGACGTGAAGCGCAAAGAGGCAGTGGTGCTCGCAGCGGAGCCCAACACCAAGCGAGGTAGAGATCAGCCCGAGTCATCCAAGAACGGCCGACCGTTCTGCGCCTTCCACAACCTGAACACCCACAACACCAGCGACTGCCAAGAGCTCAGAGCCATACGAAAGGACGCTACGGTCGACGCCCCGAGCGCAATGACCGGGGCTACGGCCGCAGAGGAAGACGTGGAGGCGGACGCTGGGACGACCGTGGCCCGCGCCAGGAGTGGCGCGACCGGCCTCGTGAGGACCGCTGGCAGGACCAACCTCGCGAGGGCGCCTGGAGGGACCCGCCTCATGAGGATCGCCCCCAGGGCAACGCCGTTCTTCCCCCGCTGCCGCCACCAAGAAGGAACGACGACCACCACCAGGACGAGGGGGCTGGGGGCTTTCAGGAGCCGCGTGCGATCGCCTGCATCTTGGGCGGTGCCCAGGCCCCAGCCTCTCAGCGCATCTTCAAACAGTTCGCCCGCGAGGTGAACGCGGTGCTCCCCAAGCTCGAGGCCACACGCCCGCTCAGGTGGTCCCAATGTGCAATCACCTTCAACTCGGCAGACCAGCTCAAGTGCGCAGCCACCGCTGGCGCCCTCCCTATGCTGTGCTCCCCAGTCATCAGCAATGTGCAAGTCACCAAGACTCTCATTGACGGCGGCGCAGGGCTCAACGTCCTGTCCGTCGACACGTTCGACAACCTCCAAGTGCCATATGAGCAGCTCCAGCCAACCAAGCCTTTCTCATGAGTGACCGACGGCTCCACCACACCGATAGGGCAGGTCCGCCTGCCTGTCACCTTCGGGGAGCGCAAGAACTATCGCACCGAGCTCATCGACTTCGACGTCGCACACATCCGCCTGCCATACAATGCCATCCTCGGGTATCCAGCCCTGGCCAAGTTCATGGCGGTCACTCATCATGGCTACAACGTTCTCAAGATGCCAGGGAGTGGAGGAATCATCACGGTCCCGTGTGAGGAGAGGGATGCGGTGTGCTCCCTTGAGCGCGCCTTTCAAGCCGCAGCAATCGACGACCCGACCGCAGAAGTGAAGGCCCTCCGGAGACCATCCCCAAGAAGAAGCTGCCGCGCTGCACAGGACCTCAGGAGGATGGCGTCGCGGCAGGGGAGCCTCGTCCGGATCAGCGCCCGCTCCAGGGGCGCCTCCCTCCACCGCATAGGAAGGCGCGCCGGCGCCCTCCTCAGGCAGGGGAGAGCCTCAGACCTTGCCAACCTCACGAGGGAGGCGCTTGGGCTTGGAAGCGTGCTTCGCGGAACGTGACCCTCAGGAGAGCACATGGCAAGGAGTGCCCACCACTCAGGAGTTCATCACCAAGACCACCCAGGAACTGCAAGAAGCAAGAGCCATGCGCGGCCACAGCCACTCACAAGGCGCGGCTCCCCATCCAGGCGAGGATGCCGGGCTGCATGTCTGCATCGACGTCCCATGGCTCAACAGGGCCGCATCTCAGGAGCGCTTCTGGCCATCGCGTGTGGGCCGCTGCATGGGCCCACCACACAGCTACGTTCGCATGCCCTTCGGCTTGCCGAGCGTGGTGTCGGCCTATCAGCGCAACCTACGCCATATCCTGGCGGCTCAGGAGGCCAGGTACCACGCCGTCCTGAAGGAGATGGAGACGGTCTTCAGGGAACCTCCTGAACCTCCAGAGGCTCCCGAGGCTCAGGGTCCCGGTGGCTCATGAGGAGCCATTCCTTTCGCGCGCGGCTTCAGCTGCACCAACTCTACTTCGTCTACAGAACCAGGTAACATCTTCCAAGTTCGTTTAAGCTGGGAGCGCCCCTCGGGCTGCATTATTCCCAGGCCACATGGGTCCGTCCCTGTGGCATGTATCTCTTTTGCTTATGTCTTTAGATTACTTTGCTGGGGGCGCCCCTCGGGCTGCATCATCCCCAAGCCGCTCGGGCCAGACCCAGTGGCATGTATCGTCCTGCCTTTATCCAAGTTGATCTGCTCTTCATGCTTAACCTGCCAACGGCTATCGCCTGCTCGATTGCCGCCCGCCGCGGGTCTGTTTATCCCATGCAATCCGCTTGCACGTTAAAAGGGGGGCTCCTCAGCATCGCGACTCAGGAGCTCTTACTGGCTCTCCAGCCCTCACCCCCTGGCCTTGACCACGGCATCGCGACCTGGCATACCAGCGGCGGCTGAGCTCGCTCGAGGGCCGGGACCTGAGGACGTAGAGTGCTTGCATCTAACCGCCTTGCAGGAACATACAGTCGCCAAGACTCAAGACCAGGCGCAACCCGCCTTGAGGTAGGGCCTCGTGAGTCCCGCGCTGGCTCACGAGTGCCCAGATACACCTCGCAGCCCTGCCGTGCAAGCCACGTGTCAGGGCGGGGCTGTACACGCCCCGGGGGCTCCTCCCGGAGGGGGCCCCCCATCCCACGCCCTTGGAAGCACCATGCTCCGCACTGGCTGTCGACACTGCCGAGGAGCGGCTATGCCCGTGCACAAGCGGAAGCACTATGCTCCGCGCTGGTGATAAACAACTGAGGGCGACCCCACGGTCGTGCAAACCTCAGGGAGCCTAGAGCTCAGCGCCCAGCCTTACCGCAACGACCCCCCTCGGGAAAGCCGCGCATGGGGGCTGGGCACGGGGGCTGCGCTCGGGCCACGCCCAAGCGCACGCCACCTAACCAGGTCCCCCGGACCTGGGCATCGCGCACCCCTCCCGAGGCCTCGGCGAGGGCAGGTATGGGAATTGTTTGCACATCAAGGGGGACTCCTGAGCATCGCGACTCAGGAGCCTAATTGGTCACGTAACCCCTCACTCCTTGGTCCGTCCTGGTCTCCGGTCGGCCCAATGGCGGTTGAGGTATGCGCGGGGCCGGGCTCTGCCGACGTAGAACATTAATCTATCCCCACGAACTCTCCCTATATGTTGTTTGCGCGTCAAGGGGGACTCCTGAGCATCGCGACTCAGGAGCCTAACTGGTCACGTAGCCCCTCACTCCTTGGTCCGTCCTGGTCTCCGGCCGGCCAAATGGCGGTTGAGGTATGCGTGGGGCCGGGCTCTGCCGACACAGAACGCAAAGCAAATAGGAAGGAAATCGCGAAATCTCGAAGCAAATATTACAAGCATATTGTCCTCACAATACCAAATAAAAGTTTAAACGCCTCCACGAGGCCTGTTACATGTTGCAGGAACGGAACGGGAAGAATGGTCGCAGGAACGGAACGGGAAGAATGGTCACCTCTAGACGTCGCCTGCGGAAGGCGCTCCCTCGTGATCGGTTTTGTCTTCACCACCAGCCGCAAGGTCGACGACGCCGGACAGAGGAGCGGAGACAAAGCCACGGAACCTCCTCAGCAAGGCCCCCACCTGATCTTGCATGGCCGCGGCAGCCGCCTCGTACTGATCTTCGGCTACAGGCTCCAGCAGCTCGTCAAGGCAAGCGTTGGGGTCGCGAAGGTGCAGGTGGCTAAAGACGCGAGTCAGCGCGGCTGAAGACAGGACGCGAGCTTCTGCCTCCGCCATGGGACCGAGACCATCAACAACCTCCTCAAGAGCCTTCACCACGAGAGGAAGTAGCTGGGCGGGGCCGTCCTCGTCGGTGTCCAGAGGCTTCTCCAGGCCGTGCTCGTAGAGCATCTTCAGTGCCTTACGAGACCTCTCCTCGAGATCGGCAAAGGCCACGCGGTCTTCTGCCAGGCCTCGCGCCTTGGCATCAAGATCGGCCTCCCTCGTCCTCATCTTCCGCTCCAACTCTCCAAACCGGTTGCGCTCGGCGGCCTGCTTCTTCCCCAGCTCCGCCAACTTGGCATCGCGGTTCTTGGCGGCTTCCTCCCGGGCCTTCATCTCCTCCTCCTTCGCTTGGCGGCAGCGCACCTCTTCGGCGTGCTTGTCGCGCAGGCTCTGCAGCTCGCCCTCCAGCGCTTGGCAGTGGTCGCGGGCGGCCTTGGCGTCCTTTAGCGCCGCCTCACGATCGGCTGAAGCATTGGCGGCACCTTGCTTCTCCTTCTCGAAAGCCGCAGCAGCCTGGCCCAGCGCCGCGCGAACTGCCAGGTGAGAGTGAAGCCAGCCAGAGGCCAGCTCCAGACGCCCGGCCACCAGGCGCGGGTCCGTGCTCAGGACATCCGCCTGCAACTGGGTCATCTCCGCAAGGGCACGCTCCAAGATGGCAGCAGGAGCAGAAGGACCAAGGAGTGGAAATGCAGCAGTGGGAGGAAGCGACATCATCACCAGGGCTTGGGAGACCGCGGGTTCCGGAGCAGCTGGGACCTCGTCAGCTGCGCCAAGTACCGGCACCTCCGGAGCCAGCGGGCCCGTGGGGGCTGATTCCACGCGGTGATGCCCCTCTTGGCCTCACGAGGAAGATCGGGCTGGGGAGATGCGAGCGTTGTTGCCTCCTTTCTCCGCGGGAGGCACGGCCACTGCGTCTTATTTCCTCTTCTTCGCCGAAGATGACGACCTGATCAACCAAGGGCAAGTATCAGGAAGCGACGAGTACAAGCAAGGACAAAGCGAACTTAAGACACTTACCGATCCACTGCAACGTATTCCACTGACCGCTTGAGAGGCTTGAAGCCTGACAGCTTCGGGACCTGAGGGGCAGGCGTTCGGACACCGGCGGCGCCGGGCGGAGCGGAGGCAGAACCGGATCCAGCCCCAGGAGGTATCGGGGCGGAGGCGGCACCTCGGGCTACCAGCGACGACCTACTCCTCGTCGGGACGGGAGGTTGCTCCCTCTCCCCTTGGCGTGCGTCGGCATGGGCATCATCAGGAAGGGCGCGGAGAATCTCGGCCTTGCTCAGAGGGGAAGTCTCCCCCACCTCTTCCAGGGTCTTCTCCGAGTCCTCCTCCTCTTCTCCCTCTCCGCGGGACTCACCAGAAGACACCTCCACCGGGTTCTGCGGCATAGGAGTTTCCGGAAGCCCCGGCGGCACCAGCCCGCGCGCATCAAAAGTCGGCCTGGAGGCGACGAATTCCTCCCGGTCCCTGCGTTTGAACAGGGGAAGGAAGGCGCTAGGCGGGTACTCCTGGTTGTCCCCGACTATGAGGCGCAGGACGACATCCAATTCATCGCCAGGCAGGTCCCCCGGCCTCAGGCGGGTCTTGTTTTCCTCTTCGTCAAGCTCCTAGAGGGGGCGCGCGCGCGCGCCTGGAGTGGGGCAACCCGCAGCATCAAGAACTCCCTCAGGAGCATCGCCCCCGTTATCTTGGCCGCCCTCGCGTTGCCCGGCTTCAAATCGGTCATCCTCTGCCCCAACACTGACGATGACCGCTCGTCGACAAGCTCCGCCTTGGGCCACCCCTTGCCCTGCCGGGGCGCCTCCGTCGGCAACGCCAGGCGTGGATCGGCACGCTAGGCATCCATCATGACCCACTTGGATCGGATGTTGTCGGCCCTCTTCCCGGTGCTCGAGATCGAGTTGGCCTTGCCGCATGCGACGAAGTTAGCGCACCCGGAGATGTGACCCTCGCCGACACGAAGGAAGAAGAAATGGCGAAGCAACGCCACGGAAGGCATCACGCCCAAGTACGCCTCACAGTAGTAGGCGAAGATGGACAGGAGGAGGACAGAGTTGGGATGGAGATGCAACGCCTGCAGACCGTAGTGGTCGAGGACTTCATAAAAGAAATCAGAGAAAGGGGGGACCAACCCAACGGCGACACTGCTCGAGAAGAAAGGGAAGAAGGTGCTCCCTTCAGACTCGGGCTCGTCGGAGGTGAGCCGAAGCTCCGTCTTCACCCACTCATTTCCCTCGCCCGCTGTCAGCAGGCGCATGGAGGCGAGGCTCTTCTCCGTGATGGTGGGCGCCTCGAGGGCCGGCTCATACCAAGCCGGTGATGAGGAGGTCCTGACCTTGCGCGGCGCCATGGGTGGCAGATGCAGAGCAAGGCTGGAGCGGATCTGGAGGTAGCGGTGGCGAGGAGCAAGAAAGGGGATCTGGAGTGAGGCAAGGAAGAAGCAATGAAGGCGAGAACTGCCCGCGCCAGCCTTTTGTCAGGTCAAGCAGTTGCCGAGGCAGCGTGGGGAAGCGGAGACGCCCACGTCCAATCAACCGCCACACGTCGACGAGGCCGTAGGCTTTTGGGGCACGCGGTGCTCCGAACTTGACCCTTGGCTTCGCCGCAAAGCCAAGCCCGAGCGCACCTTGGGCTCGGGGACTACTGTCGGCGTTCTGGGAACGGGGGTCCCCAGACTTGCCTGCCTGCGGCCCATAGCGTGGCTAAGCAGCAGGCCGTACGGCCCATCTTCGTCAACAAGGCACCCAAGACCCTCGCGAGGGTCCAAGCCTCGCGAGGCGGACGACGCAAGACCTTCTTTGAAGCGGCCTAGCCAAGCGGGCTCACGAGGAGCGGAGATATCAAGGCGAGGCAAACCTCACGAGGCTCTCGTGACGTGAGCCATGACGAACGGTACCAGGCGGGCGCCGGTGCGCGCAGCGTCCTTATTTCCCCTTTGGTGCTAAGGAGGCCAGCGCAGGCGAAGAGTACCGAGGCATCAGGCAAAGGTTGCCATATTGGTGCGACAAGACCAAGACCAGGAGGACGGCAAGGCGGAGGTCATCGTGGAGCCCAAGACGGCGTCACCCCAGAGCTTTTCGCAGGAGAAGACCGCTTTTGTCAGGATAGCTTGTACTAGCTGTCCCCCTTCAAATTTGCCCGCCGTTGTTGGCTCCCTTCCCGCTCGATATTTGGGAAGAGGATCAGGGCCTATATAAGTAGAGCTAGCCACCACAGTAGAGGCAGGTTGAACTGATCGAATCCTCACGCCACAAGTTCACAAGCACAAGAACACCTCAACCTCAGGATGCTGTTCTTCCCTTGTACTGTTCATCATCAGCCCAAGAGGCAATCCACCACCACCACACTGGAGTAGGGTATTACACCACAACGGTGGCCCGAACCAGTATAAACCTCGTGTCTTTCTGTGTTGCAAGTTCGTCGAGTTCATCCGCGAGATCTTAGCGAGCTAGAGCGTAGATCGGTAGGAGGGAGAGACTTCGCGCGCACCCCATTGTTCGAACCTTAAGGGTTTGCCGGAACCCCACATCCGACAGTAGCCGCATTTCAGAGCGTATCATGGATCCTTTTCCCTAAAAAAAGAGGATGTAATAAGCTGCATTCTCTGCCCATTGGTGAACCGACATGGGGTCCTCGGCTTGACCCACCAGGCCGGGAGATGACGTGGTGAGGGACCCCCTAGCCGGGACACCTTCACCTCCCCTATCTCTCCTCTATTCCCTCTCAAAGTGGCAACAAGAATGTCGTGGACGCCCTGACAAGAATTGTTGTAAATTAGTTGTTGCAGGCGTGGCCCTAATGTCGGTGTCGAGGTAGCCAATCTTGTCAGAACTCGATGCTTCGTTGCGTGAGGAACTTGAGCCGCTCCTACACAAGAAAGATGTGATAAGGCTTGGGGAAGGAGTAGTATGAGTATGGAGCTTTCCATTCGGAGAGAATTTGATTGAGCGGGCCGAAGGAGAAGACCAACTCGTGTGTGTGTGTGTGCGCGTGCGTGCGTGCATGCGTGGGTGTGTGATAACGTGCAACTCTTATTTCACCTTCTGGAAGCCATTTAGCCATTCTAACATGCAAAGTTGTAACTAGCATGTTGTAGACTGAAATAGGGGTTATTTGACATAGTTATGAAGCTAAGGGGACTTTCTACAAAGTTGTTTATTTGCGCCTCTTCCCTAGCTCGAGAATAGATGGGGAGTTGAGCTTTTTCAGCTCTTGCGAGAGTACTAGAGAACAACAGCGAGAAGTGAGAGCACTTGACCCACAAATCCATTCAAATACGAGTTCTAAAATTGAAGATTTGGAGCCTCCCTTGTTGATTTTCACATTATACTTGATTTATCTATTATATTTGATTAATCTCTACAGTAAAAGATAGTTCACCGCCGTTCGTGGTTTTTCCATGCATGGAGTTTCTATATAAATCCTTGTGCCTCCCCTTGATTTGGTTTTCCTCTTGTCATATGGGTTATTGCTCAAGTGATTACTTGTTTTGGTACATATTATATTGCTCAAGTTTTCTACGGTGATGTTTCTAGCATCATCGGAGGGCGTGTGAAGGTTTGTCTCCGGCGGATCTTGCGGGATTCGGTCGGCGTTTGTCTTCGGTGGATCCACGTGGATCCAGTCTTTGTTTGTATGTGTTCCTGTGTCTATAGGTTGGATCATTCCGATCTAAGCTTCTCTTTAACGACAGCGGTTGTTGTTCTGGTGTGCGCAGGATGACTTCCCGACTATCTACTACAACAAGTTTTGCTTGGCTCCAATGAGGGAGGGGCGATGACGGCGACGCATTTTTGGCCTGCTTCTGTGCTTGCAATCGTCGCTAGGTGGTCTACAGATCTGGATGTAATTTTTATTATTTGTAGTATTCATTTTACTATCATGCATGATTGATGGTGAATAAAATGAAAGTTTACCGGAAAAAAATTAGCTCGCTGTTTTGGCCACTTCAGTTGCCCCTCTTGCATTCACAATGAGGCTAGCGACTGAGTGGTTGCCCTCAACCGCCACTTGTCGGCAGATCAGTTTAGCTAGTCTTTTGTGGAGGAATATCCTCGGAATTTGGTTATCCCTATTCCTCTCATGCTCTGAAACTAAACATATGACAAGCACATAAAAATTACAGTTATCCAACCGATGGAGGGGTAGCCATTTAGGGATGTCAACCGTTTAAACCCACTAATAATATAGTAGTTTAAAATTTTGTTTTTTCTTCTTCAGAGAAATGAACTATGGAGCTAGCTAAAGCTAACCAAGCGGGACTTATAGGCGCCCCTTATTTGCCATTTACATCCCTATAGCCACTTAACAAGCACAACCTTAAAGCTTACATACATTAGCTACAAAATCACCCCTATAGCCACTTAACAAGCACAACCTTAAAGCTTACATACATTAGCTACAAAATCACCATACATAACAATCCATATACAATTGTGATTATAGGATGATGATGATAGAGTACAGTCCGTGTTCTTCAAACTATAGACAGGGAGGCCTTCCTTTTTTTTCCAAGGAAAGGACAACTCCCTCGTAGCTAATTAATTTCCTAGGTAGGCATCCACGTTGGCATTGACGGATCTCGATAGAAACTTCATGCAAATTGGCGGCTTCACCTTTGCAAGAGCGAGGATCGACTGCGGCAGCGTCCAAATGCCGTCGCCGCAGATCAGCCCCGAGGCGACCGCCGGCGCAAACGCGTCGGCCTTGGCCTTGTTCATGATCCCCCACACGAAGACGATGACGGTCCCGACGAACATGTCGATGGCGAAGTAGGAGCCGATGTAGAACGGTATGGCCATGGCCATGGGCAGTGGGATGAACTTGGCGACCTTGGCGGGCACGAGGTCCCTGACGAGGTTGATGAGGATGGCGCCGGCGAAGAAGACGTAGCAGAGTGTGAGGCAGTGCTTGGGGAGCGAGGAGAAGCCGTCGACGCCGAGTATGGCCATGTTGCGGTAGACGATGGCGTAGGGCGCCGGGTACTCGCTGCCGCTGATGCCGATGTCCTCGAAGGCCTTGTAGAAGAGCCAGAAGACGCAGGGCGCGATGACGCAGCCCATGCCGGTGCCGATGATCTGGCTGATGAGCATGGACCTCGGCGATGCGAGCGTGAGGTAGCCCGTCTTGAAGTCCTGCATGAGGTCGGCGGCGGTGGAGACGATGCTCATCATGACGCCGCAGGCGGCGAGGCCGACGAGCACGCCGCCGTGCGGGGCGCCGGCCCACGCGCCGAAGATGAAGATGGCGAGCTTGCCGTAGGTGGAGGCGAGGGACCAGTCGGTGAGGCCGGTCCCGTAGGCGTTGCAGAAGGCCAGCACGGGCGCGAAGACGTACGCCACCAGGATGTAGTACCACTTGAGGTCCGGGAAGATCTGTGGTAGGGTGGCGATCGACACCGCGGCGACGGCGGCGTACCCCGCGTACGCCACTGACTTGGGGATCTGGTCCTTCATGAATTGCTCGGTGCGGCGCTGCTCGTCGAACGATACGGGCTCGCCGGTGGCCTTGGCGCCGCCCACGTCCGAGACCGGGATGGTGCTGTTCTTCTTCGCCATCGCCGCGAAGGCGACGCTCGTGCGGATGAGCACCTTGACGAAGTTGTACAGGCCGTCCCCAAGGATCATGGCGATGGATATGAACACCTGCAGAGTTGGCAACAGTGGCACTGATTAGGGCATGACCAATGCATAGTCCTAAGGTGATGCCTCGCAGGTCATGTAGGATCTGATGTCAGGCAACGTAGGTTCGGATGGTGTAGCGGGATCCTCAGCAGGAGACGGGTGCTGGGGGAGAAAAAATGTGATGTGGTGTATAAAGCTGAAAAGGTTGAATTGAAAAGTAGGGATGCATTTGTAGTGAGAGTCTATTTTTTTTTTAATGAGGCCCACTGCAGTAGTTTGTGTCGAGGAGAAAAAAAATCAATATAGATGCTTCAAATTACTTTTTCGTATGGGGCATCTGTATCTATATTTCACCATTATACATGTTGTTAGCCACAAAAACTGGGATCAAAGATATTTACCCTGTAACCTTGGAGGCCATGGAGACTGCTGTCTTTGAGGTCAGCCGAGTACCAGCTCCCTCTGTTGTTGTGTATCAAGGGCCACATCACACCCCACGACAGGATGCCTCCCAGTAGAACAGACACGTTCACTATGTGCGGGCAGATCATCCCGACTCCAACATAGGTAGGGGAGAAATCGAAATAAAACCTGAAATTTCGAAATGTGAAGTTCAAATTGGAGAACTACTAGTATATATTGTTGTGGTTTCATCCAAGATAACAGTTTCAGACATTCAGACCAAACATGCATTATCTAACCTGCTCTTGTAGGCCTGAAGGCCCAATGTAGGGAAGTTCTGAAACCCACAGCCATCTCCAGCAGTGTAGAACCACTGGAAAAAGCCCCAGAGGAAGCTGAACGAAAAGAACTTGCCCAATGTCCTTACTTGCTTCCTGAAATACCATAATCATGTTGTCAGTAACTACTCTATATATCACCAAGGAGAATGCTAGCACCGTGACATTCAGACGATTAGATTACTTTGCAAGCTTTGCACCCTCTGGCGTGTGGAAACCGTTGATAAGATACGCGGTCGCAGTGCCACTTGGATAGGTGAGCTTGTAGTCGACAATCATAATCTGAACAAGAAAGTGATTTGAGACGATTAGTAGATGGGTATGCAGGGATGCTGTAAGAACGTTAGTAGAAATGCGGAAACAGGCTGAAGATTTACCTTTCTCAGGGGCACAAGAGCAAACAGCCCAACGAAACTGACGAGGAAGAGGAACCCTATCATCCACCCGATGTGGGGGTCCTTGACATTCTGAGCATCGTTAGCCTCTGTTGCTTGGCTGGCGATGGTTCCACTCATGGCAAACAAGTAATTGCCAAATCCACCTAATCAGTTGGAATGAGCCAGTGCAGTGAATATCACATTTCCCCATGTACGGAACACGAATTATAGGTAGTCATAGCCATCAAATGTTTGCAGGAAAAGTTTAGGTTTAAACAAGCATGACTGTCCCCTAGATTTATCAGTTCCTAAATATTCAAAATTGAAATGTGAAAAGGCTCGGATAAGATATTTTGCCATCTGTTTTTTGGTTGTTTGAGTTGTGTCATCTGTTATTAGTAACAGTCCAACAAACGAGATATTTTTTTTTTGCAGACATCTCTATCAAACTCTCTACAAACTAACAAGTGAGGTCGTACTGTCCAAAAATAAAAACAAGTGGGGTCATATTTGAAATCTAGGAATTTCACATCCAATCATCATAGTCCAAGATTCCCGCCAGGAAAAAAAAGGAAGGGCCTAATAAGATTGAAAAAAAGGGACAGTCGTTGAAGTCAAGTCTACAACATCACATCCATGGGCCACAGCCTATTAATTCTTTTCTATATTTCAACCATGCGTATAGATATGGAGTCAAACCATCTAGATCACTATTTCAACATGAGGTCATATGCAACTTGGCTGTCCCATACTGAGACCCCAATTACTAGTACGTGATAACGATAATTTGAATACACAGTTAACCAGTCTATCAACATACTAGTGAAAAGTCTTCTTTACATGAACAAGTTAAATAAACAAAATATACATATTTTGTTAGTCCCTCGACGATTGCCAAGGCCTAAGTTTTGGTCACTTCACTCCAAACCAGAAACTTGTAGTCTCTCTGGTGTCAAAACCATCAAGATTTTCCCCGCAAAAAGAAAACAATCAAGATTTGGTCCCTTGACCAACTAAAAGCAGTTTGGGTGACGACATGGCGGATGTTCCACACACGTGGCAGCCCGGTCAGCACAGAAAATTGTCAAAAATCAAGAAAATTTGCACAGGAAATAAAACCCCCAAAAAATCAAGTGAAGTTACTAAAGTTTGTAGGATTTTTTTTGTAGCTATCAGAAATATTATGCAAAACCATGGAATTCTATAATTATCAAGTATGTTGCTGCAGTTCTTTTGGCAAATTACTGTATTTTCTAAAAATTGTGATGGAATATTCAAGATTTTTCTAAATTTCTTGCTGTTTTTCTAATTTCATCCTACCATAGTCATAATGTTATTCACTCGGAACTACAAAACTCCTCCAACTGAATATTTGCTTTTTCTATCTTAGGCCTGCTATTTCATTTCACGTGATTTACTTTGTCTATTTTTTTGCTTTGTGCATGTAGCATGTTCGTATGCAGGTGGTTGAACTCTTATGTAGTTTTATCAGCGGACGCGACAATAAAGAATCGGTAAATCGTACTCCCTTGTAAAGAAATATAAGAGCCCTTATAAATCACTAAAAAAGTGCAGGTTTTCTATGGACAAGTTAGTAGGTTTCATCATCTTTCTATATCACCTTGGTGTAGCAACTTCGGCGTTTAAATAAACTTCGAGTGATTGCGAAAGAATTGATAGAAGCCTATGAATAAAGTATCCCTAATAACTACCACTGGACAGTAGCAAGAACAGCACTTGATACAGCTCTGCTTCCCCTTAGGCGAAAAGGCAGAGCCATGCTTCCCCTTCGTCAATCAAAAAGGGAAGGAAAAAAAAAGAGTCGCGGGAGTTTGGACTTGAAGAGCTTACCGCTGAAGGCGATGTCGTAGGCGGCGACCACGCAGGTCTGGATGACGGTGTTCTCCTGCCTGGTGAAGGGCTGGCGGAGGAAGCCCATCCTCTCGATGGCGGAGGTCCAGAGGCGGACGAAGAAGAAGCCGAGGAGGCCCGCGGAGACGTTGAGCGACGGGATGATGCCGGTAGTGAGGTTGAGCTTCATCACGATGACGCTGAACATGATGGCCAGGAAGAAGCTGACCACGAAGGCGCGGAGCGTCAGCTGCTCCCGCCACGTCGGCACCGGCTTGCCCTCGAACGCGCGCTCCACGGACGCCTCCGCTTCCTCCTCCTCCCCGGCCGGCGCGACCCCTTTGATCTCGCCGTAGTCGGCCCCGTCTGCCTTGGCGGCGTTGTGGCGGTGGCGCAGCGTGCCGGCCTCCACCGCCGACTCCTCGTCGCCGGCGCCGACGGCGGAGGCGTCCGCTTCCGTGGTGTGCGGCGCCATTGCCTTTTGGAATGGACGTACGCACCGCGTGCCCCTCCTCCTTGTTTCAGCTCTGCGTGTGAGCGTAGCTGTAGCTGTGCCGCTACGGTGGCGAGGGTTTGTATTTATCGAGGCTTGGAGGTTATGGAACTTTGATACTGACGCACACCGTGCGGATTGGATGGTATTAACGAATTGATTTTTCTGCTCTATATACTATTCCAGCTATACATACTACTACCAGTACACTGACTGGTACATGTTGTTTTCGATTGTTATTTCGAGTTAGATGTGAATATTGATTATTCATTGAGTTGGCGCCGGCTGAGCGTCACGCTGATGTTCAAGTGGCCGTTGTTTAGCCGTACGTACTACGTAGCTCGCGTGTTCTCATTGATGGGAGGGCGAGCCTGTCCGCCTAAACTAATCGGGCGTCATGATACAGCTTACTACTACAGCGACGTTGTCATGAGATGAAAATCTCTGTCCGAGCTTGGATACATTTTAGTTGCATGACTAAAAATAATGGGACTAAAACTTGTTAGCCTTATTCATGCTTGAATCCAAATATTAAAGAGACTAAAATCAAGTTAATAAGCATTTATTATCCTTCAAACCCTCTAATCCAGAACTCGCTTGTATTAAAGGAGAGGAATTAAATGAGGAGAAAGAGGACTAATCCATATTTTAGTAGGGGTACCCCTGACTAAAAAATTTAGTCTCAAGACTAGTTTTAGTCTCTCTTTAGTCAGGGGTGCTGGAAACTTTAGCCTCTTAAAGAGACTATTTTTAGTCAGACTAAAATAAGTCCCTTAGATCCAAGCACACTCTTAATACAGCGCTCTTATCATGCGAATGCAGACAGCTTTCGGGGAGTAGTGTGTGACCAGCGTATCTGCCTAGTACACTATGTCTATGTGAATCGGGAATGCACAGCTAAGACCGACAATCACCGATGCCGGCTAAGCCCCCTCTATAAATCGGCACAAAATTTGGCCTGGTTTTCTTCAGGACTCCCGAGTGAAGCAAAGTCAAACTGAAGCTCCAACGCTTATCCGATTCCAGCTGTATAACATACTAGTCTGCTTGCTACGGCACAGGAACAGGGGCCTCGTGTACATACATATACATAGATAAATGCATGTTCTCTAGATAGATAAGATAATCCAACGGTCAGTTCAAGGCCGCTTTCGCTGGCTGGCCCGAGCAGAGCAGCATAAACAGGAGCGGAAAACGCAAACGCCGACTGTGCAGCGCCGCAGGCGCCATCTCCTACCACCATAGTTGACCCCCGACCCCGATCGATCACACGTCCAGCTCCACTTGGATGCTGCTCATATCCAGAATCAACCACGGTGCGTACTAGCTTGGATTGGAGCGAGGTTTGTAGACTTCCTTTCTTTTTGGCTCTTTCCATGTGTGAACTGCGCAGCACGCGGGCAGCATGTGAAAGCAGCGGATATGGAAACTTAGGCACGGCTATACTGATAGCGATTGATCCCCTAATAATCGATGCGTATAAATGTTCATCTCTTGTGGCTGCACGCCAAGATTCCTCCAAGTCCCACGACTTTGACCAGCTGACACGATCGGGATCTTCCTAACGGATTAGCATGACGGGATCTCCCCCAAGATACCTGTTCTGCAGATAATACGACGGTGAGCGAGTTCATGCCGTTTTCGCTGGTCCGAGCAGCTAGCATAAACAGGAGCAGAATCCGCAGGCCATGCTTGACTGACTGGACGATCAAATGCTCGCCTCCTCGAGTATTTTTCGGCTCTCTTTCCATGTGAACTGCGGAGCAACGGGGTAGCGCATGCGCATGTGTATGCGGCCAGCGTGTGAAAGATTCCTTGAAAGATTCCTTTGATTCTTGTGGCGAGAAGGCTTTGACCACATTGCTTTGATGGTCAACGGGGTCGCTTGATGGTTGATGCGTATTAACCAGTGCTACTACTAGTACGTAGTCTCTTGAAAGATTCCTTTGATTCTTGTGGCGAGAAGGCTTTGACCACATTGCTTTGCATTGCAGGCTGATACGAATACGATGGGGGATCTTAACGGATTAGCCCCTACGGTATCTCGGGGACAAGGAGAAGGCGCGGATATAAAATTTGGCTGGCTGGTTGCCGGAAACGGGACGGCTCGGCCGGCCGGCTGGAGCCGCGTCAACAGCATCTCTAGCAATTTCCTCTTAATTTAACTCCTTATATAAACTTAACTCGCAAGTTTTTTTTTTTATAGACAATCCACGCGAAGCTTTATTTAGTTCGACCCAATGTTCAGAGGTACAAACGAGAGATTATCCGGGTGTCCTAACCAAACATGGCGGCCCACCCCTAAACTTAAAACATGCTTCGCTAGATTGTAAGCCTTGAAATTTGAGCTCCTAAACTCACGAACAAAACTACTACTACATGAAATAACTTAACTCGCAAGTGATTTTTAGGTGTTAGAGAGGCTTGCACCTAGCCCATGGCCTAAACTTAACTTCCCAAAGTTTTTTCTGTAATCTTATATAAGGACGACTTACATGATGAGAGATGTGATCTCGTCCCAAATAACAAGGTTTTTTGGCAGCATAATCTAGGCAGCTTGAATGTCGTCTCAAACATTACCGCTGGCCTAAGGGCATCTCCACCCGATCTCTTGAAAACTATTAGAGGAGTAAATTTCGGTTTTGAGGGGTTAAATTGGACCTAGCCGATCCCTTATCTGCTTTAGAGGAGGAATTTTTTTACGCATCGCGGTGGCCACCCCTTATATTTGCTCGAGCGGCGTCGCTTCTCCGACCCCTCTCTCTCACTCGCAGCTCGCTCGCACCGTGATGACGCCCAAATCGCCCTTCCTCCCGCCTGCACCAGAGCCGCCCCACACCTCCTCCATGCTTCCAATCAGTCGACGCCGCCCCGAAATGGCCGTATCTAGCCGCCGGAGGTTGCCACCGCCGATATGAAGCATGGACCCATGCCATAGCGCGCGTCCGACCCAAGGTCACGGCAGACATGGGTCTCGGCTGCCGCCACCTAAGAAGAAGAAGTACACAACGTGTGGCAGTGGCCATGGGGGACGTGGGTGTCCGAAATAAAGGGCATGGACACCCGCGTCTGGTACTAGCTGCCGTCGACATCGACCCCCGATTGGTCTCCCGCCGCAAGTTGCTGGAGAACCGGGAGGCCTTTGAGCGACCGGAGGTGGCGCGTGCCGATGAAGAGTGCATGACCAAGCTCCACCGGATATATCTGGAGCTCGTCGCTGAGGAACGCCAGCAGCTCGATCTATACAAGATGGGCCTCGAGGCCAGGCCGTCCTGTGTGTGTGTGTGTGTGTGTGGGGGGGGGGGGGGGCAGAGCGAAAGTGATCGAGCTTTTGTGTAACGACTCTGGCTCTGGCTCCGGCTCCGGCGGCGTGAATTGGAAGAAGATCGTGGCTGAAATAGGGGAGGAGGAAAACGAATAGGTTTGATTGTTTTTATTATTTCGCTCAAACCAACTAGTTTAGATTCATGTTATGTAATGTAGTTTGAACCTAATTTGTGCTATCCATTGTTATATCTGTGTTATGCAATGTAGTTTGAATCAAATTTGACTATCGATATTTAAATTTGTGTGAATGAGTTTTAGGGAGTAAAAATAAAGAGTTTGGCGGCTAGGAACCACATTTTTAATACTCCTCAAATATACGGAGTTGATATGCATTGCTGGAGCACGGCTTAGCTGTGGGCAGGCCATGTGATTGGACGGTCAATCCACTTCAATGCGGCACAACGGCCGGAGTTACTTTCTCAGGACGCGACTCCACATTGAAGCTGCGAGACCCGAGAGGTCGCGCCGGTCAGCGCCGCCCTCTAGTTTGGTTACATAGCGCGGCTTCAGTGCCAGCCGCTACGTGCTCTGGGCCAAGATGAATGCGACACGCCAAGCGACGAGGCCCGAGATGTCGTGTCGGTCAGCGCCGCGCTCCTGTCCGGTCACGTTGCGTGGCTTCAATGCCGGCCGCTACATGCTCTAGGCCGGCATGAACGCGGCGCGGGAAGCAGCACGTGCCTTGGATGTAAAGCGCGGGAGAGATGGGAGGGCTTTTTTGGGTGGGCCAGGGTTGTCAGACGCTTTCGCGTGGCAGTGGTTCGGACAGCCGCAAAGCCCCCTGGTTTATTTTCGGTTTGTGAAAAAATGACATCCGAACCACAGAATGGATCGATACAGTACCTCGTTGGATGACAAAACATGTTCTGGACGCATGGTCCGGAGGTTTGAGCCCTTAACCACTTTAAGATAGAGTATATAATATCATTTGGGCATGGCCACAATATCTAAAATTTTCCTTTGATAAATTCAGCACTAGCAATAAAACTAGTTAATCACTTCAAGATAAAGAGTATAACCTACGCAATGCCTATGGAGAACCCGAGTCTGGGAGCTTCAAGATTGGTAAATTCACCATATGTATCTTGCTATATATCGACGAGAAGGTTGCTTAGGCAGAAAGAATAACCCGTCTTAAGCAGACACATCAATAATAGCAGATGCCGACTATGTCAAATGTGAGAAAGCTGTACACCAGATGCAGATGCTTACAAACTACGCCCTCTATTCAAAAATGTACATTTAGGAACAGAGGTACGTGGTATAAGTCAAAACCAGAAGGCGTCGAGCCTACGATCACGCGGGCCATCGTTGTCGTGGCCTGGCCGGCCGTTCTCGTCATCTCAGTGGAGCTGTGGAAGCACCCCTGCTGCCCTGCGTATAAACCAACCAAAGGCTCCGGCCTCCGGCGTGCACCTCCGCCCGGCTACCTCGACGTAGAAAGCTAGCGTCCGTGGTGCGCCGTTCTCTTGCTAGGTTGGCAGGCACATGGCCACCGCCATGCAGCACGCCACCGGCTCGAACGCGGCCGCGGCTGACGACGTGGAGATGGTGGAGGCGAGCGAGCTCCGGCGGCGAAACAGGCCGCGCGGCGACGGGGGCGCCGTCGCCGCTGCGGAGGAGGACGAAGACGAGGCGGCGTCCGTGGAGCGCGCGTTCGCGGACCAGCGCGTGCCGTCGTGGCGGGAGCAGCTCACGGTGCGCGCCTTCGTGGCGAGCTTCTTCCTGGCCACCATGTTCAGCGTCATCGTGATGAAGCTCAACCTCACCGTCGGCATCATCCCCTCCCTCAACGTCTCCGCCGGCCTCCTCAGCTTCTTCTTCGTCCGCCTCTGGACGGCCGCCATGGAGAAGGTCGGCCTCCTCAGGCAGCCCTTCACCCGGCAGGAGAACACCGTCATCCAGACCTGCATCGTCGCCGCCTACGGCATCTCCTTCAGCGGTAATTCTTGTGGCAGCACATCGATCGGTTTCGCGATTCTCAAACATTGATTTTTGATACTGGCATGCTCATACATACTAAGGATTTTTTTAGGCTCATACATACTAAGTCACCTTTTTTTTGCAATAAGGGCAAAGGCCAGATTGAATTACAGACTCTACAGCCCACAATAGGGAAATTGTAAAGCCTGTTAGATATTTCTACATGAGTACATATGTCAAGCTTGTTGGTTATTTCTACATGAATATGTCAAGCTTGTTAGATATTTCTACGATAGTTTACAAAAAAAAAGATATTTCTACGATAGGTACCTTAACTATTTGCGAAATTCTCTTTGGAACCAACTTTTTTGTGTGGATTTCTCTAGTAAAAATTTATGAAAGCACTTGTCCAGGATCCCTATTTCACGATTAACTCATCCACGTCTTTCAGGTGGCTTTGGTAACTACCTACTGGCCATGAGTGATAGAATCGCTTCCCAGGCAGATGAGGCAAATAACCCTCAAAATATCAAGAATCCACATCTTGGATGGATAATTGGTTTCCTGCTTCTTGTCAGCTTCATTGGGCTCTTTGGTCTTGTACCTCTGAGGAAGGTAAAATCATTCTATGTTCTGATATTTATTTTCTCAAGCAACCATGTGCATACCATTTTAACCAAATTAGCACTGTCCAGATCATGATCATCGACTACAAGCTGACCTATCCAAGCGGCACTGCAACTGCCTATCTCATAAACGGCTTTCACACGCCCCATGGTGCCAAGATTGCAGTGTAAATACTGCAACAATTTCTATTTTTGAGCTAGTCAGATCTGTACACGACGAGCTTACGAGTCTTGCTTTGGTTTGCGTCGTTTCACAGGAAGCAAGTAAAGAAACTGGGCTTGTTCTTCGTGCTCAGCTTCTTCTGGGGTTTCTTTCAGTGGTTCTACACAGCCACCGATACTTGTGGATTCAACCAATTCCCATCATTAGGGCTGCAAGCTTACCAGAACAGGTAAAGATTGTAGACCATGCAAAGGATGTCTTCAGTCAAATTTCTCCAAAGAGTGATGCGTCATTAGTCCATTAACTTAAACTCGTTGCACACTTTAATCCAACAACTCGGGAAGTGGTCGATTTAGGAAGTAAATAAACACGTTTAGTTGTTCAGTTAAGGCTAAAACTGATTCGGAAGAGGAAAAAACCGTCCACGTGGCTGCCGCGTCCGCGTACCTTGCATATTGGGTGAATTATTTACATGGAGTTTTTTCCCTAAAGCAGACGAAACTGAACCTGGGCCTTACGGAAAATGAGGGACACCTCTGATCACTAGAATGCACATTGTTTTGTTTATAAAGCAGGTCAACTAATTATTTGCATACGCAATGATATGGTTAATTGTTTTCTACAAAATCAGCCAATTGTTCATAAGGTGATAGTATTATTTATGTCTTCTCGAGCCTGGACCCTACGGAAAGTAATATGACTTGCCGACCTAGAACGACAAATTAGTTTGCATAACAGTTAGGTTACATAATTTGTATAGAATCACGGCTCGTGCTAGCTAATTGTGTGCACGCTGTTTTGACAATTTGACGTGTTGGAGTCCTTAAGCCTCAGCCTTCTCCAGCTCTGGAGGAGACTTAATTAGGCGAGGCGAACCGTCATTACATCATGTTCTTACTCTGATTTCTGAATTTGAAGTTTCGTTCAAATCTGCAGAGCACAACTCTTTCAACATCTCCTTAATCGAACTTCTTTTTTGCAAGGTTTTACTTTGACTTCTCTCCGACCTATGTCGGAGTTGGAATGATTTGCCCACATATTGTGAACGTATCTGTTCTCCTTGGAGGCATCCTGTCATGGGGAATAATGTGGCCTCTCATAGCCAAGAAAAGGGGTATTTGGTTCTCGGCTGATCTTGCTGATACTAGTCTTCACGGAATGCAAGGTTACCGGGTAAGAAAACGCTCTTTCTTGAAGCCCGAGTTTTCCTTTCTTCTACTAAATTCCAATTGATATTACAGGTGTTTATAGCCATTGCCTTGATTCTCGGTGATGGCCTCTACAACTTTCTCAAGATGCTCATTCTCACAGCCTGGTCATTAAGATCTCAACACAAGAAGAGTAGCGCTAGCACACTTCCAATCTCTGATGATGAACAAAGCAATGGTACTGCAGCTATATCATACGATGAGGAGCGACGCAATGAACTCTTTCTAAAGGATCAAATCCCCTGGTACATTGCATATGGAGGCTATGCTGCTGTTGCCGCCGTATCTATTGGCACTGTCCCGCAGATATTCCCTCAGCTGAAGTGGTACCAAATATTGGTAGCCTACATCGTAGCACCGATACTTGCCTTCTGCAATGCCTATGGAACTGGCCTCACTGATTGGTCTCTCGTTACAACTTATGGAAAGCTCGCAATCTTTGCTTTCGGTGCGTGGACAGGTGCTTCACATGGAGGTGTTCTTGCAGGTCTGGCTGCCTGTGGTGTGATGATGAGCATTGTTTCTACTGCTGCTGATCTGATGCAGGACTTCAAAACAGGATACCTGACACTGGCCTCACCAAGGTCAATGTTCATCAGCCAAGTCATAGGCACTGCAATGGGTTGCGTCATTGCTCCCTGTGTTTTCTGGCTTTTTTACAAGGCCTTTGAAGACGTTGGGGTCAGTGGAAGTGAGTACCCTGCACCAAATGCTGCCATCTTCCGCAGCATGGCAATACTAGGTGTCGATGGCTTCTCATCGCTGCCCAAAAACTGCATCACTCTTTGCTACATATTCTTTGTTGGAGCAATCGCTGTCAACTTGATAAGAGATCTTGTTCCCAAGAAGGTATCAAACTTCATACCAATCCCAATGGCGATGGCAATCCCATTCTACATAGGATCGTATTTCGCCATCGACATGTTCATCGGGACAGTGATCCTTTTTGTCTGGCAAAAGCTGGACAGAGCCAAATCGGAAACATTTGCACCGGCAGTTGCTTCCGGCTTGATTTGCGGCGATGGATTGTGGGTTCTGCCTCAGTCGGTGCTTGCTCTTGCCAAGGTGAAACCTCCAATCTGCATGAAGTTTCTGTCAAGAGGGATGAATGACAAGGTGGATGCTTTCATCACAACATTATCGTAGAATCTTCAGGGAAATGGAGGAGTCACAGTTATGAATCAAAGATTCAGATTGATGCCAACCGTCTGTGAAATTTACATTTGTCCTGTTATTAAGAACATCCATATGGGCGCAATAAGCCGGTGTAGTCGATATAAGTAGATATGAAACTATGTACAAAGCGATGAATTTACTCGTTTGCAAATTAATTTGCTCCCCAAGTGTGTGTGTGTGTGTGTGTGTGTGTGTGGCAGGAGTGTGGCAGGAGTTGCAGCAATGTATATATTTATCTAAATTCGCTTGCAATGCTGCATACAAGAACAGAAAATAGCAGGCTAATAGTTTGTAAATTCATCACCAAGAATTTACTGAGAAGATTGCCAGTAGTACTAAACATACTCGTGTTTTGCAATTATAAGTACGAAATGTATTCTTCTTTTGCAATTAGTACGAAATATACTCAGACGTGCGTACCTCAGGAACAGGAGTTCGTTCCATTGCAGCTCGGATCAGATAGCGCGCCTCGCGGGCCGCTCGGGCGACCCACGAGGTCACGGCCTCTCCTTCTGCCTCTGCCGCGACCCCCTCTCCTGGAGCCCCACGACGGAGCCCAGCGGCACGACGCTGCGGCGCGCTTGCCCTGGACGGCGAGCTGCGCCTCCCTCTCGCGCCCCCTCTCCTGTATTCCGGGCGGAGCGGCGCTGCAGCGCGCCTGCGCGCTTGCTGGCCGGCGGCGCGCGGCGGGTAGTCGGCGATGTCAGGCAGGGTCCTGCTGATCTGACGAAGTGTCAAGCTAGACATTCGAGGAGCTATCGGCCAAAAAAAGTCTTTTTGTGAAACTTTGAAAAAAAATGCACGATCTGATCACCACCAAAAGTTGCACGAATCATGCGCACCCAAGCATCTTGCATGCCAATTTTTATTCACATTTTTTGTATTTTTTCCTCAATTTTTATTCACATTTTTTGTTTTTTTCTATCTTTTTTGGATTTATTGTCCTTCAAGAGGAGACAAGTCTGGGCTCACATGGCAATTATCGTGTTAAGAACCACTCCTTTCGTCCGAAAATACTTTTGAAGAAATGGATAGAAATGAATATATCTAAAATTAAAATACGTCTAGATACATCCATTTTTTTGATAAGTATACACAACTTTGATGCAACCAACGCGCTTGACCAAGATAGGACGAGGCGAAATCAGGAACATAAAAACACCACTAGCTATATGGACCAATCATGCGAGACATGCCAGCAAAGCAGTGGCGGAGGTAGAGGGTGGCCAGGATGGGCCATGGCCCACCCTGAGATTTGAAAACAACATTTATACTATAGGAGAAAAACTAAAAAATAAAAGGAAAAAATAAGTGTATATGTACAGTACACTACTGGCCCACCCTGGCCCAGTGGGCTAGGTCCGCCACTGCAGCAAAGCATCTCAACAGAAGTACAAAGCATCTCAACACATCAGAAAAATTACGTCAAGATTTTGAGAACACCGAACGATCACTATTGCCGCTAGAATGAGCCGTCGACGCGCTGCTATCGCCACTCCCCTACCGAAGCCAGCTTGGCCTTGTCAATGATAGGCGGCAAGCCTTCGTGCGTGTGCCCATAAGAACCAATGCCGTGGAGCAGCAGGGTCGTTGTTGAACCCTTGCATAGATCTGAAGCACCTGACACCAAATCTTAACACACGACGAGAAATCCTAACCTCACCACCCCAAGGAGGCGGCAGGAATCTACGCCGGAGCTCCGTCGACTTCAATCAGACGGATGAACTCGAGGAGGATCAGAGTCTGGAAGACAAATTCAAAGAAGAAGCGTCGCCGTCCGCTCGAACACCGCACCAACAAGGACTAAAAAAACCCTAACGTAAATTACTAACCAGAACGGAGTCACCGGGATTCCTCACCCCGCCACCGACCGTCGGAGCGGCAGGTAGAAGGGGGCAAATCCATGGGCTCGCCAGTGAAAGCCGGAGGAAAGAGTTTTCCCTAACTGCCTAGGGTGGTTAGCGGAGAAAAACGAGAAAAAAATTCACATTAAATTTGAAACACCGCTGTATCGAGCTGACATGTAAACCGAACATAAGAGGAAGGTTAATATTGATTTTTATTTCCTTTTTTCTAAATAACTATATAAACCTATCTCCGAGCCAGAGTTTTGATACACTAAGTTTTTTTTATGGATCTTGATAAGTGAAATGTGAGCATATATTCCCGATATCTTTAAAAAATATATGTGAGCAATTCAAATGAGCGTAGATTCTCCCAGCAACTTGGCCCACTCAACAGGCGAGAAGTGCTACCACGCATCACGATCCGTCTCCCCTTCTCCCATTCCCGACGCCCGATCGAATGGCTCAGCCGACCTCGCGCGCTCCTCGATCCCTTCATGGCGTCATGATTCGTCCAACAACAACAGTAACAAAGCCTTTAGTTCCAAACAAGTTGAGATAGGTTAGAGGGAAAATTCATAAAATCTTGCGACCAACTCATTGTTCGGGCACAAAGATAGCAAGTTTCCACACAACCCTGTCCGTAGCTAGTTCTTTGGTGATACTCCAATCCTTCAGATCTTTCTTTATGGACTCCTCCCATGTCAAATTCGATCTACCCGACATTTCTTGACATTCTCTGCACGCTTTAGCCTTCCGCTATGCATTGGAGCTTCTGGAGGTCTGCGATGAATATGCCCAAAAACCATGTCAGGCGATGTTGAACAAGCTTCTCTTCAATTGGTGCAACCCCAACTCTATCTCGTATATCGTCATTCTGGACTCGATCCTTCCTCGTGTGGCCACACATCCATCTCAACATGTGCATCTCTGCCACACCTAACTGCTGAAGATGTCACCTTTTAGTCGGCCAGCACTCAGCGTCATACAACATTGCGGGTTGAACCGTCGTCCTGTAGAACTTGTCTTTTAGCTTTTGTGGCACTCTCTTGTCGTAGAGAATGCCAGAAGCTTGGCGCCACTTCATCCATCTGGTTTTGATTCGATGGTTCACATCTTCATCAATACCCGCATCCTTCTGCAGCATTGACCCAAAATATCTAAAGGTGCCCTTGTGAGGCACCACATGCCCATCAAGGCTAACCTCCTCCTCCTTGTGCCTAGTAGTACTGAAATCGCACATCATGTACTCGGTTTTAGTTCTACTAAGTCTAAAGCCTTTCGATTCCAATGTTTGTCTCCAGAAGTCTAACTTAGCACTACATCATCCGTAAAGAGCATACATCATAGGATATCTCTTTGTATATCCCTTGTAACCTCATCCATCACCAAGGAAAAAAGATAAGGGCTTAAAGCTGACCCCTGATGCAGTCCTATCTTAATCGGGAAGTCATCAGTGTCGGCATCACTTCTTCGAACACTTGTCACAACATTATTGTACATCTCCTTGATGAGGGTAATGTACTTTGCTGGGACTTTGTGTTTCTCCAAGGCCCATCACATGACATTCCGTGGTATCTTATCATAGGCCTTCTCCAAGTCAACGAACATCATATGCAAGTCCTTCTTTTGCTCACTACATCTCTCCATAAGTTGTCGTACCATGAAAATGGTTTCCATGGTCGACCTCCCAGGCATGAAACCAAACTGATTTTTGGTCACGCTCGTCATTCTTCTTAAGCAGTGCTTAATGACTCTCTCCCATAGCTTCATTGTATGGCTCATCAGCTGTGACACCCAAAATTTTATTTGGATTTTTCAAAAGATTTTATTTGACTTGAGGGAGGTGATTTAAAATTTTTCTTCCAAAGAAACCTCCCTTTCAATATATTTTTTTATGGCAAGAGTTTTTTTATTTTGGATTCACCCAAGACTTGCTTTTGGTCTTGGAGGTCCTTGCCTTTTTATTTTGACTCAAGACAAAATACTTTTCACTTGAGAAAAATGCCTTTTGAAAATCTCTTTGAAATTTGCACTATGGCTTTTGGAATGATCCTTTACCACTTTCAACAATCCCCTCTTGCCATGGCCTTAGTGCAAATCCACTCTCCTAAACCTTCCCTCATCTTTGGATCATGTTTTGCATCAAATCCAGCAAGTTGTACCTCTCCATATAATTATTTTCCATTTAAATCTTATCAAATAAATTTCTGTCTTCTATTCTAGCCCTTGGAGATTTACAAAGGAGCTACCATCTCTGCTTTGATTTTGCCCCCAAACCAACTCCCCTTCCTAGTCCTTTGAACCCTCAACCAAGATCCATGAAGATCCACTGGTCTTCAGTTCAAATTTTTCAAACTACACTTGCTGCAAGTTTGGACCAGATTTGTCAAATTTGGTGAAATTCATTCAAATCCTTCTCCAAATATTCCAAGTAAAATCAGGCAGCCTCTGGGTACATTGAGTGGTCACCTCACCAAGTCCCAGCCCCAGGAAATTTTTTCTCATTGCCAAATCATTCTGTCGAACACCTTCAGTGCATTGTCAATGTCAAGTTCAGTAAAGTTCAGAAACAGTTTCAGTACACTGTCGTTTTCTTCAGAACTTGTTGTCGATCTCGACAGTGCCTCGATGTCGCCTTGCTCCCCGTCCCCTCCCCCTTGTTCCTGTACCGCACGAGCGCCTGGACGCTTGCGGACGTCGGCTATGAGCAGGAGGAGGTGCGCCGCCCCGTGACCGACGCCAGCGGCGGCTTTGCGGCCGCCAGAGAGAGGCGCGGCGCCGACGGCGCCACCCAGCGCCGCCCAAGCCACCGGAGCTCGCCGCGTGGCCTTCCACTCCCCAGAACGCGCTGCCACCCTCGTCGTGAACCGCTGGGCGCGGAGCGCGCTCTCTGCCGCCGACGTGCCCGTGCGGCCACCCCACCGTGGACCGACGCCATTACGCCAAGACCAACTCAGTTTAGCAGTGGAACGGCACCAGTAAACCTCACTGATGCTGCCTGGCCACTCAAACCACCTGCTCAACCACTACCTCGCCGTAATCGCTCGCCGGAGATTCTCCGTTCACGGCCACCCCCTCGATCCACCTATAAATAGAGGCCCCGAGCTTCAACTCGAACCCACACCACCTCTGCACTCCACCTAGAGCACGCCTAGCCACTGGAAGAGCCCCGAGGAGGTCTCCTTCCTCGACTCCGGCCGCCGCGACCCGCCACGGGATCCAGCTCGATTCGCCCCCGTGCGTGCACCTCCGCCTCCCATCTCTTGCCAGTAGCTTCCCTATGCATCCACTCTTCTGACCCGCGCTTCAATTCGAGGTTTGCAGCTCACCACCGGAGTTCCCCACCATCACCCGAACCGCCGTCCGCCGGAGAAAGTGTCGCCGTCGACGTGGTGCTCTCCGTCGGTCGAGTCCACCACCCACCGACGCGGAAGGACACACTGAAGCTCTTGGTACCCCCCGATCTTCCCGACTCGCCGTGGTTCGACGCCGGCGTCCACCGCAGTCTTCGGGCGCCGGCGAGCTTTTTGAACCTGACATGTGGACCCCCATGTCAGCCTCTGTTCTATTCTCCCTCGAACCGTTTTCTGTTGGCGCCTTCGGGCAAAATACGTTTTCCCTTTTTAGCTGGCGCATTTCTTTCCGAAGCGTTTTCTGTTTTCTCAGTTTAAACCCTGGAACTTTTCTGTTTCATTACAGATGAGTCCCTGGACAGAAACCTTTATAACTTTTTAATAAAAAGGGATTTTTGAGTGATTCTTTTTCTGACAGTCTTAAAATTTTGTCTAGTTTTTTATGGGATTTATTTGGAAAAATTTGGAGAAATTTTTATGCACGCGTTGGTTTTCACGTTAGTGCCCGTTTTCGTTATGCCGTAGGTTCCGGAAGAGGTGACGGTGCCGCGAACTTCGCCGAGCTAGACTCCGACTTCTCCGAACCAGGCAAGCATGTTTGAACCTTGGATATGATAGGTGTTTTGCATGTTTGCGTGACAGTTTGTGCGTGGCATATGAGTGTCAGTGAGTACCTCGTTGCTTGTGAGGCAACTACCCGCTTTTTTTTCCAAAGTCGCGATGATCTCTGGTGAGAGATGGCCTAATCATGTGGTGACATGAAGGGCAGCAAGGTGGTACTGTTGTAGCATACCAGCCTTGCGTCATCCGACGAATTCCGACGTTAACGTGGACGGAGTCACGTTATCGTTCTTTTCCCCTCCGTGCTGCCACATGTTTCATTTGCCAGGGTGCGGTTTAGTAAGTTGGTAACCTCTTTCCGTGTACACACCAAACAGAGGGGCCGGGATGATGGTTCCTTGGCCCAGGATTAAAGCCAGTCATCCGGTCAGGGGGCATGGGTGTTTCCGGTTGGGACCGAGAGGGGGGCACCCCCTTAGAGCGCGCGTATAGAAATTTGATCCCATGCTACGCGAGATTGTAGCCTCCCCGTCTCAAGGATTTTCTTGAACGTTGCCGAGGGTGATCCCTGGCTTCGGAATGTTGAATGGGTGTGTATTGGTTAGACGTGTTTCTTCGAAAACACCGTAAACGGAACTAGTCCCCGTGACTACTGAAATCCGTTGGCTGTGGTTAAGTACAAACTCTGCAGAGTCAAATTCTTCCAAGTCATCGTATCCATGATCAAGTAGTGTAATCAGTATATCCATATCTGTCCGCGTGGAAAACTTGTCCCCGGTGAACAAGCTCAAGTGGTAAAGCCAGTTTAATTATTATTACTGTGGATGGACTAACCTTATATTTGTCTCGTACTTGTAATAATTTATAATCTCGAGCTACTGAATTATTGAGCTACAATATAAGCCCTTTATGTGACGTCGCGCAGACGTCCGACTGTGGCGTGTTTTTGTTTCTTACTTTAAATATAAGCCCTTTATGTGATGTCGCTCAGACGTCCGACTGTGGCACGCACTGCCTTTATTTTCTGTTATAAGCCCTTTATGTGGTGTCGCCCCGACGCCCGACTGTGGCATTATTATTTTTGCAGTTTCCTCTCGAGGAGTCATTCAGACACTCGTTTGGCACCCAGTATGTACTATCTCTATGTCTGAACGCACTGGTTAATTTGTTCATACGCTTCATGTTTACATTTGTTATATCTTATGTTCAAACTGTCTTGCGAGTACTTTCATAGTACTCACCTGGCTTGTTGATTTGGCCAGATGTTGACGAAGGCGATCTCTTGGATGAAGAGTTTGATAGCGCGTCCGACGCCTAGAGGAGTCCCAGTCAGTCCTGCGCGATCCCGGATATTGGTCACTTGTATTATATACGCTTCCGCCACCCGCAATAAGTCTCCTCGAGCCTCACTCCGACGCTCGAAGAGCTGTAGTCCTCAGGAGTCATATCACTCGCTTCGCGGTGATATTTCCACCACCGTTATTATCGTGAGTTAGTAGTTATGCCACCCTATCCGCCGTCTTGTTTTATTGGCGTACATGTAATAAATTGTTGGGCAGTCTCCGCTCAACCTTGTATTATATTCAGTACTCCTGGTATTTTTTCTTCTGTGACCAAGATATTGTCTACCAGTGAGAAGGAATTCTTCCTTACTGGTCCGTAAAAGGGATTGGTCTCTCAATAACTATTTTATTGAAAGACCGGTCGTGACATCAGCTTAATTCCACGGTAATTAGTACAACTCTGTACATCCCCCTTGTTCTTAAAGATTGGTACTAGTATACTCCGTCTCCATTCTTCTGGCATCTTGTTTGCCCAAAAAATGAGGTTGAAAAGCTTGGTTAGCCGCTATTTCCCTGAGGCCTTTTCACACCTCAATGGGGATACAATCAGGGCCCATCGCCTTGCCTCCTTTCATCATTTTTAAAGCCTCCTTGACCTCATACTCCTGGATTCGTTCCACAAAACGCATGCTGGTCTCATCAAAGGAGTCGTCCAGTTCAATGGTAGAACTCTCATTCCCCCCATTAAACAGCTTGTTGAAGTACTCCTGCCATCTATGCTTAATCTCCTCGTCCTTCACCAGGAGTTGGTCTGCTCCGTCCTTGATGCATTTGACTTGGCTAACATCCCTCGTCTTCCTCTCATGGATCTTGGCCATCATATAGATGTCCCTTTTTCCTTCCTTTGTGACTAACCGTTGGTAGAGGTCCTCATACACCTGACCCCTTGCTTCACTGACAGCTCGCTTTGCGGCCTTCTTCGCCATCTTGTACTTCTCTATATTGTCTGCACTCCTATCTAGGTATAGGCGTTTGAACAATCTTCCTTCTCCTTAATCTCCTTCTGGACATCATCACACTGGTACGCATTGGTGCTATACAAACGGTTTTTAACCCCTTTCCGCGACGACAGTTGGAACCGTCGCCAAGTGAGTGTGGGCGATAGGGGGGGTCCTTCCCACGCGACCCAGAAATCGTCGGGGATGGCCCTCCTGCCACACCAAATGAGCTCGTGTGCGATCGGGCGAGGCATCGAAATCCAATCATTTCCGTAGGTATGTACACCCCACACGGTGAATCCCAGAAAAACATTTCCGTAGGTATGTATATCACACACAGTCAATCCAAGGAATACGTTTCCGTTCTTATGTACATCCCACACAGTCAAACCAGGGAAAACGTTTCCGTTCTTATGTACATCCACACACAGTCAATCCAGGGAAAACGTTTTCGTTCGTATGTACATCCCACACAGTTTCATGTGTAGGCTCGTGTGTGAAAGGTGTAACTATCACACACGCTCTGCCTTGGTTAACTTTTTGCTTTTATCAACTACATCACACATGATTTGATGAAGAAAACTATGTGGCATTGGGCTATCCATCACAAGTGCTTTTACTGCTAGAACCGTTTGCAAAGTTCCATGACACATTTAGCAGGTTTATTAGTTTACAATTAATAATTCTAGCATTACGCAAATTCACATTTCATATCGAACAGCTGTTTGCCAATTTCATATCAGGCACATAAATATATTATAACATCACAGTACGATAGCTACATGAAAACAGCAGAGTACAACATATAGCTAGTTCAACTTCATAAGAACAATATATTCATTTCCCTAATCGAGATCATCCAGGCTCGTCTTATCCACCTCTGCTTTCAGTTCAGTAAGAACCTGTTTTGCACTGGCCAACTGGGAAAGTGTCTCCTCCTTCGCCAACACCATCTTAGCAAAGTCTCATTTAAAAAATCTAAGCTCATTCTCCACCTTCCTCTTTTTATCCCGCATCTTCAAATATTCTTCAGCGTTGACAACACTTTCTCTGTTCTCTTCCTCATACATGCTCCAGAGCTTCGCTAGGCACATCTTCAAAGACTGTGGCCACTCTTGATCAACCCACTCCAAGTAAGAACACTTCCATTCATCCTATAATATTTAAAACTAGATCAGTAACAATTGTAGGGGAAATGGGTTTATAGCAACATAAAAAATCACCAATGCTTATTTTGAAAAACTGAAGAAACATGTTAATTATGACATATCTTTTCAAAAAGATCAATGTGCAAATGAATTAATTCCTACTGAGACAACAACCAAATTATGGAACATCAGAAGCTATAATTAACTACAACAACGCTATAAGTTCTTACTCGTGTACAATAAATAACAAATTGAAAATTTTGTGAGGAAGGTAAATATAACTGCAACAGCATAGCGACAGTGTTTGGATGACAGCAAATTGATACTAACAGGTGTGTACATGCATAAATTTAGTAACATAGAACTAATAGCACCAAGGCCGTCCACTATGTATGGCAAAACTGGTGTAAAGACAACTGTTGCTACATCTCGCACCAGTGCCCTGCACTGGCGAGCCGAAGCAGCAGGAAAAAATCAGGGACCCGGACTCTAGAGCACCTAGTTGCTCCGATGCCCAGTTCCTTCGTGCCATAAAGATTTAGTATTTTATTGCTTGGCTGCTCGGATGTGTGGACCAAAGTTCGCTACACAAACTACTGAAGCGGTGCCAAATAATTGTCTAATGGCACCGCTGATGAGATGGCAACAATTTTAGATACTAGGTTCAAACTGTGACACTGTCTTAGGATGCGTTTGGTTGAAGGTGTGGTATGAATGGGTTGGGACCGTGACAGTGTATGAGTCACATCCAACAAATGATTTGTAACAACGAAAGAGGGTCTAACCTTCTCTGCACATGCCAGAAACTTCCTCCCACTGTCCATAGATTCAAACGCAACTAGCTTCACGCATGGAGATTGATAGTGACAAAACGAGCATATAGATCTTCAGCCACCTCGCTCCATTCGTTGCCACTGATGGTCCTAGGGAGCTACAAGAGGAAGAGATGACTCAAATCCCGGCGGTAGCTTAGGAATGAAGGAAGGAAGGAGGAAACAGGGGAAATGTGACTTGTGGCCGGGGAGAAAAGGGGGTGAGGAAGGGGGAGGGGGCGGGGGTAGATATTATGGCGGTAGGCCAAACTTTTGGAAATGTGGAGCGAAACTTTGCGCGCAGTGCCGCCGGACCACTCACTTTGAATGATTGTGTGCATCGCAAACGATTCTTCGGCTTTACGCACATGGGATGAGTTTGATTATTCAAATTTTGGTGGAAATTTCCCCGGGTACGTCATTGCATAATTTAACATCGCTTGCTAATTTGGGCATACAAAAGAGCATACAGCAGACAGACCACACTTACCGAATTGTGAAATTTTAGTAATTAAACAGAGCCAGTTGACTTAAACATTACTCTAACAAAAGACCAGCATTAAAAACAAAGCCTAAGTACACATAATTTTAACAAATCCGTCGCCGCGCCGGCCTATGCATCGCCGGTGTGAGATGAGACGTCAATGACTTGTCTTGGCGACATGCCGCCATTGGTGGACTCTGTGTCCCCCCTGCTGAAGTCGACCGCGTCCTTGTCCTCGTCCTCGGTGCCGTCCTCAAGGTTGTAGTACTCGTAGTAGTGGCTACGCCAGAGCTCGCGTTGGTACTCCCCCGCCGATTCCTCGATGGACAGACTCTTCTCTACCTCGACCTCGGCCACGCGCAACTTCTCCTCCCGGCGCTCCTCGATCTCCGTTGCCTCCTGCATCTCCAGCTCCCACTCGGCGGCCTCATGAGGAAGAAGGTGCTCCATGGCACCGCCGCCTTTTCGGACGTGGGTTGCATGCTGGAGTCCGAGGTGGCTTGGAATATCTTGGTTTGTGCATCCTCGATCTTGGCGTGGATGGCCTCGACCCGGGCTAGGGCGACATTGGCGGCACGGACGACAGCTCGAGCGCTCTCGGCGTTTGCAGCCGCCTTCGCAGCAGCTGCTGCAGCCGTCTCTGCTGCTGCAGCTGCCCTGTCGGCTGCCGTAGACGCCCTCTCGGCGGAAGCGGCCGCGCTCAATGCGGATGCGGCAACACTCTCGGTGTAGGCGGCGGCGCAGGAGGCGGCGCTCGGGGGGGGGGGGGGCGGCCATCGTACAGGCCTTCATGAAGCGTTTTCACAACGTCATCTTTGCAAGAAGGGGGTGCGGGAATGGGGACTGGGATTCGTGGATTCGGGGGTTGCCGGCATTGGAGCAGACGATCCGGCGAAGCTTAAGGAGGGAGACTTAAATAGACCCAGATATTTTCATCGCAAACGGTTCCTAGAAAACAACTGTGTGTGATGTTGTAGATATTTTTTATTAGATGTGAAAGACGAATTTGGAATAAAGTGGCAGCCGATGGTGTTTTAAATGAACAAGAAATTTTATAGTACTAATACAACTGTCATGTCAAATTTTGGAAAATTTCAGGGGTCATTTGAACTTTTAAGACATTTAAGTGATTTTCTAGCCAATTAATGACCATAATTGAAATTTGAACTACATGTACATGCAACAACTAACCATAATGGTTTGAAAAGTCATATTTTGTGTACTTGTGTGCGATTTAATTCCATGTGCAGTAAATTGGAAGGATTTTTCAAACATATTGGTCTAATGGCTATGACACAATTAAGCATGGAGTGCCATGGCATTTAAATTCCAGAAAAAATAAAAAAATATCAGAAACATATGAAACCTTGGTTGATGTAATGTCATGTCACCAAGATGATGTGGTAAAAAGTTTGGCATGTGTGACGAAAGTTTGGACACACGCCCCTCACAAACCGGAGCAACTCACTAGAAGGCTGGTGGTTTTGAGAGGTAACAATGCATGTTTGATGACGAATGGGAGAAAGCTTCCTCTTACAGCCTTCAAATTTTTTGTACGTGTAACGTGCACTAATACAACTGTCATGTGAAAATTTGGAAAATTTCAGGGGTCATTTGACCTTTTGAAGACATTTAAGTGATTTTCTAGCCATTTAATGACCGTAATTCAAATTTGAACTATATCTACATGTAACGGCTAACAATAACGGTTTGAAAAATCATATTTGTGTACTTGTGTGCGAGTTAATTCCATGTGCAGTAAATTAGAAGGAATTTTCTAACATATTGGTCTCACGACATGGACACATGCATACGTATGCATGGAGTGCCATGGCATTTTAATTCCAAAAAATTTAAAAATAATTAGGAAAACATGAAACCTTGCTTGATTAATGTCATGCCACCAAGATGGTGTGGTAAAAAAATTGGCATATTTGACGAAAGTTTGGACACACACCCCTCACAAACCGGAGCAACTCACTAGAAGGCTCGTTGTTCCGAAAGGAAACAATGCATGTTTAATGACGAACAGGACATAGCTTCCTCTTACGGCCTTCAAATTTTTTCTACGTTTAACCTGCACCACTACAACTGTAATGTGAAAATTTGGAAAATTCTAAGGGTCATTTGACCTTTTAAAGACATTTAAGTGATTTTCTAGCAATTTAATGATCGTAATTCAAATTTAAACTACATCTACATGCAATGCCTAACCATAACGGTTTGAAAAATCATATTTGTGTACTTGTGTGCGAGTTAATTCCATATGCATTAAATTAGAAGGAATTTTCAAACATATTTATCTCACGACATGGACACATGCATATGTATGCATGGAGTGACATGGCATTTTAATTCCAAAAAATTAAAAAAAAGTCAGAAACACATGAAACCTTGGTTGATGTAATGTCATGCCACCAAGATGATGGGGTAAATAAATTGGCATGTTTGACGAAAGTTTGGACACACACCACTCACAAACCGAAGCAGCTCACTAGAAGGCTCGTGATTCCGAAAGGGAACAATGCATGTTTGATGACGAACAGGAGATAGCTTCCTCTTACGGCCTTCAATTTTTTTCTATGTTTAACGGGCACTACCACAACTGTACTGTGAAAATTCGGAAAATTCTAGCGGTCATTTGACCTTTTAAAGACATTTAAGTGATTTTCTAGCCATTTAATGACTGTAATTCAAATTTGAACTACATCTACATGCAACGGCTAACCATAACGGTTTGAAAAATAATATTTGTGTACTTGTGTGTGAGTTAATTCCATGTGCAGTAAAATAGAAGGAATTTTCAAACATATTGGTCTCACGACATGGGCACATGCATGTAGTGCGATGTCATTTTAATTCCAAAAAAATGATCAGAAAAACATGAAACCTTGCTTGATGTAATGTCATGCCACCAAGATGATGTGGTAAAAAAATTGGCCTGTTTGACGAAAATTTGGACACACCCCCTCACAAACCGGAGCAACTCACTAGAAGGTTCGTGGTTTCGAGAGGGAATAATGCATGTTTGATGACGAACGGGAGATAGCTTCCTCTTACGGCCTTTAATTTTTTCTATGATTAACGTGCACTAATACAACTGTCATGTGAAAATTTGAAAATTTTCAGGGGGTCATTTGACCTTTTAAAGACATTTAAGTGATTTTCTAGCCATTTAATGACCGTAATTCAAATTTGAACTACATCTACATGCAACGGCTAACCATAACGGTTTGAAAAATCATATTTTTGTGTACTTGTGTGGGAGTTAAAAAATCATCAGACGATGTAAATATCTGGTGTTCAAAAAAGAAAATATAAAGATCTGGCAAGGCAACCGGCCCCCACATGATTGGCACTCTATCACGTGGCTCGAGGTTTGGTAGGTGAGTGGCGGGGATCATTAATTAGACACGGTTCTATATTGGAAACCGTCAGCTATTATGTTCACACACGGATTTTGCTGCGGGAATCGTGCGTAATTCAAACTACAGTACTCGTAAATTCCAGCGACCAACGTGTGTACTGTTCCCGTCGATCTAGATTTCGGCCGCCAATAAATACTTCCTTGCTCACGTCGTCCCGCCTGCATTCTCATCTACATCCTCCCCTCGCTCGCCCTCTCTCTCTCTCTCTCAAATCTCTGCCATGGCGCCGCCAGTCTGCCCACGTGCCCACGAGGAGTCGTCGCCCCGCGAGGACGCTCACTCGAATAGATGCGACGAGGACCCCTACGCGCCGCCGGGCGAGGTTGCGCCGGACCCCCAACACTGGATTGGTTTTGGGGCCAGTACAATCTTTGTATGTGGAAGTCGCTGCCGCCGGCTGAGAAAGCCAGGCAAGTGGCGTTTAAGAAGGAGATGGCGGAGGAGGAAGCCAGGTACCAGGCGGCCTGTGAAGCCCGTGATGCTGCCTGGAAAAAGGAGGCGGCGGAGCTTTGGGGGCGGGCGCGTCGTCGTGCGGAGGAGGTGTACGAAGACGGGTACTTCGCGAGGAAGATCAAATGCGTTGGGCGCCTCGTCGCTGCGTGGAGGTGGGCCGATAAGCTCCAGCGTGCCACCGACGAGGAGCTCCGGTGGGCGCCCAACGAAATGGCAAAATCGTTTGTGCTCGTCCGCCAACAAGAGGCAGATCGGTACGTCAAGCGCTGCGAGGCGGAGGAGGCGGAGTACTGCCTCCGCACTGGGAAGACGCCGCGCACCAAGGAGCTGCTAGCGAGGGGCTGCCGGAATACTGGCCCCAGGAGGGATTATTAATTTTAGTATTGTGCGTTTTCAATTTTATGCATTGTACCTAGTAGTTAAGTATCATCACGCATATATATATATATATATATATATATATATATATATATATATATATATATATATATATATATATATATATATATATAGTAATATTATTCGTCACTCAGGATGCAGAATAAGTTATTCTTCACCCGAGGTAATCTTACGATCGCTTCATAAATAAATTACATTTGGAATATAAATAGTTACATTCATATTGATTCACCACGTAAAATTTGGTATAAGAAAAACAAAAAATAAGGTTAGTAGACCAGAAATATCGCATTTTATGTATGTTTTACACTATGTTTTTACGTTCGTACTTTTACGTAACATAAAATATTTTTACGATGAATATATATTTTCTTACAATCTCTTTTATGTATGATATAAAACAAAATTTATGAAACCTAAAAAAATAGGGAGGGGGTGAAGAATAACTAATCCTTACCAAGAGTGACGAATAGCGAATAGCGCGACCATTTCTGAGGATAAGGTTCCCTATTCTTGCTTTATTGAAAATCATCCGACCAAAGAGGCTAGATCGGTGGAGCACTTTTACTGCCACCAGAACCGAAACGGAAACCTAGAGGCCTTTTTTTTTAATCGTTGTTGAGGAAAGCCAGCCACATGTGCGCTTATTGGGACATGCCATGGCCTGTTTTTGGCAATCTCACCTGCCATCTTCACAGTTTCTATTTATACAAAAAGTTCTATTGTAAGTCTCCCACGCACACACTTCAATACGCGCAAGTATACAAGCTGCCTTGATTGATTTGTTTGAAGCAACACGCACGTAGCAAGCTAGCTACTGGAGCTACCAAGCTAGCTGCTGGATCGATCTTCAGGAGGTAACCTACACACACGTGAAGCTAGCTTTTGCACGGCCTTGACGCTGATCTGTTCAAGTGAAATTATGATCTGTTCACTTGTATAAACATTCGGGTAAACGTTGTAATGTCACTTACTTGCTTAGCACAGCACCAAACATTTGGGAAAGGAATTAGAGACAATTGTGTTGCACTGCCTGATGCCTTCTTTGATAGCCTGTTCACAGTACAGCAAGAAAATCGGCAGTCTCGCTTATTCACAGTACGCTCCATCTAAGCTGATGGTTAACTCTATTCTTCTCTCTACTCACATGCACTATGGGATGCTCACGTCCGCTGCGCTTGGTTTCCTGCACATACGATACTGCCATTGCTAGACAGAGGCTGCCTACATTTCTGCAAACTGGAAAGTTGGAGCAGATGCAGCCACTGCACGCACCGAGAAAATAAGACTTTGACTTGCACTCATGGTGGGTATCCGATGTACTTGGTCAACCGCACATTTGGGCACTTTGGCAGGGTAGTAGGAGTATCTGTTAGTGTAATCTTGTGCATAGTCTACGTAGGTGAGAGTCCTGCTCGTACAAGAGTGGTCTTGGATTAAACACCAATCAAGGTGGCCGCCTAATTAATAAATTAGGAAAAATCACAATAGTAGTCCGGCTAGGATGCATACGTGGTAGTACTACTAGGAGTCGCAAGGATTAAACAGTGGCGTAATACTAGGTTAGGACACATGATAAGGCTAAGTAGTGCAAGAAAAAACTGTTGTCTGGCTTAGGAATTTCCCTCTGGAACTTGCCGACGCTATGAACTATGACTGTGACTCTATATCTAACTAATTTATATTCTCTTATCCCGCAAAGAAAGAGGGACAAAAAGAGAAATTAAAGAAAACGAAAGGGCACGATACGAGCCCTTGGCTATATCTTTTTGTGTGCATCGCTTTGGCCACACGCTATCGCTTTGAGGCCGCGCCAGCTGCGCGCTAGAGAGGGAGGGGTGCCGCGCCATTTTCTTCGCCACCCTGTTGGCCACACCATGCATTCATCCCCTGCAAATAGAACCTGCATTCATCGTGATTGAGTTAATTTACAGTCATTTAGTTAGTGGTTCAGCAGCGCATGATCCATCCGTGATAACATCGTGGAAGTCCAGAAAAACGAAGGCACGCCAAGACGAGCAGTCTGAACAGCGTCCGGGTTTTCATGCAATGCCAGGGTTTCTACCAGCGGCCACACGCTAGCTGCTGGAGTTAATGGGCCCTTCGCGTGATAGGACGATGCAGCAGTTAGAATGCATATTTCCTTATTCAGCTAACATGCATGCCTGGATTCGGAGATGATGATACAGATTCGACTATCAGCTCTCCCGAGTCAAAGGCTCATACATGTAAATGCATGCACTGATGATTCTGACGCTGCCCTGGCTCACCAATTTCACGCAGACTTTCACATGCTAAGGATTCACGTGTCCACCTAGACTACAGTACATGCCATTCCCGCTTTTGCATGTCACGAGCAAACCAAGCCCTTGTATGCATTCTTTTGAGAGTTAATTTGTACGTAGTCATTAGTTAGTGCTCAACAAGCCAAGAGTAGCTCAAGCACAAATTCCCCGCATTATGCTGGATTTTGTAATTGCCATGGTGCCCTCCCGCTGCATTGCATCTAGCATAAGCGCGCCCACAGAAATGATGGACGCGACTATATAGATCTAGAGAACAATATAAGAGAAACTCTAACAGACCGCGCAAAAGTCGCAAACCCGCAAATTCCGGCGAGTATATGAGCTTCTGATCAGAATAGAGCCCGTATACTCGCCCGGACCCTAATTTTTTTTACCGTGGCCCACAAACCGCCCCCCAAGCAGTATATCTACGGGTTCGTGGTGCATTTGCGGGTCGAAACCCTATCCCCCCCCCCCCCCCCCCCCGCCGCGTCTCTCCGCAATTCCCCACTCCCCTCCTCACATTTCTCGCCATCGGTGAGCCCCTTCCGCCTCCAGCCGCCATGTGGGGCCGCATGTGGAGCTCCGGCGGGGGCGGCGACCCCGAGCGCGAGCGACCACTACTAGGAAAAGGGCTATAGACAATATGCACACTAATGGCGCACCAGACATGTGGTGCGCCACTACTATATAGCAGTGGCGCACCATGTGCTGGTGCGTCACCACAACTCTGGTGCGCCACTACTAACAATTTTTTTTCTTTTTTTTCAAAAAATACTAATGGCGCACCGTGTGCTGGTGCGCCACAAACATGGTGCGCCACTACTAACAAAATTTGTTTTTTATTTTTTTCAAAAAATACTAATGGCGTACCAGTCACCCCGTGCGCCACTAGCTCTCCACCCCACATCCATCCACCCATCCATCCATCCATCTAGAGAAAAGGCACCCTGCAGCACGGCCTCTCCCTCTCCCTCTCTCGCTCGTCTCTCCCTGCTCCCTCCCCCCACCCACGAAACCCTCGCCGCCGCTGCCTACGCCGCTCGATTCCGGCGTGTTCCGGCGGCCCTCGCCGGCGCGCAGCACAGATCCGTGCTCCCCTGCCGCCGCTCTTCCCTTCCCTCCGGCCAGATCTGCCTCTTGCGGCCCCGAGAGCTCACCCACGACCCCTCCCCATGGCTAGGGTTTCGAGGGTGGTGTCCCCTCCAACTCCGGCGTGTCGCTGGCGACTCTGCTCCGCCCTCTCCGACGCCCACCGCAAGTCCCACGGGCGGCTCCGCCTCGTGGTCGGTGCTCCTGCACCCGGTGGCTGCGGGGCGGACGCACGCGGCGGGTAAACTCCGGCGAGACGGCGGTGCACTACATCGGCTAAAGCACCCCCATGGCGAGCCCCTCTGCACTCCTCTGTTCCCCCCTTTTCCTTGTATAATGATGCTTCACATTGCTTGATATGAATGTGATTTTGCTCAATCTTCACTTCTGCCTAGCTAGCTAAAAGAAACGTGTGTTTGTTTATGTATGCTATAACAAATCCCGCACGTGTATGCTAGCTAAAAGAAGCAACCAAGCTAGTAGCTTAATTGATATACAGGAAACTAGCTAGATGTGCGTCCCTAACAATGTGTTCATCAGGCCGCTCTCAGGTATCGTTTGAGTGCGCCAATTAGTTCGGCCAGCCTCTATGATTTATTCTCATAGTTGCTGGAGTGCTTCTATTTGTGAAAAATTCGACGCAACAAAAAAATGTTAATCAGTCCGCTCTCTCAAAGTCAAGTTTGGGTTGCTGCATATGAATGGATTTCTTTTCTCAGTTTGGGAGCTAGGTACTGGTGGAGGTGGTGTATCCATAGATAGCATACACTTGCGCATTTTTTTGAGTTCTTCTATTGCGAATGAAAACAACCATCATGGATCTCCTCTGTTTTCAAGCAGCTTGCTTCTCCATGTATGTCTTATGCAGCATATTCATCTTGCTCCTCTTTTATTCAGTAGCAACGGAAGTTGATGAAATTTAAGTGTCGTGTTGTTCTAGAGATGCAGGGAGGGAGGGACGTCCATGGATTGGACTGCAAGGATTGGATGCAAACCAATGCACATGCGGAGGAGAGATGCAAGCCATGCCATGACCTGAAGGTCCCTGCCGTGAACCCCTTCCCCTTGAAGTGTATAATCATGCTCAACATATGATTTTTTTTAATCTTCAATTCAGCCTAGCTAGCTGTTGTAGTACTTGCTTGTCTCCTTCCAAATGTTGCCCCAGTCTGTTGAGTTTCTTATTGCTCCAGGTAGTACTGCTATTTTTCTGCTCTGCGATTTGACGTGCATGGTTCCAGACTCCCAGTCTACCACTTTTGTTGCTGTGATGTCGAGCTCTGCTTTCTTTATTATCACGAGTTGCAAAATTAGTAGGAAGTAAACTTTTGTTAACTTGTTGGCTGAACCAATGGAACTACCGTTATATTTGATTTGTCGCTCAACTAGTTCTGCAATGATTGGATCGAATGATGGCATGACCCTACTGTTATCATTGCAATTATCTTGGTCTTATAGATGTTATTGTTCCTGTCATATAGCACATGCTACTTTCTTTATTAGTTGGCTGCTGGTTCTATTTGTTCATATGTATAAGTGCTAATGTTTCTTTGTTATCTTATAAAGGATATAGTCCTTCATTTGTATATAGCTGTAACTCTCTTATTGATCAACATATATTGATTCATCTCTTTACTGCAATTACTCTGTAGTTCATGACTTGCTCCCGTAGTGGTATAAAATTATAGTTTCTCTTTCAAGCTGGTATTGTGTTTGATATATACTAGTCTTTATCTAAATACCATTTATTGGTATTTCTTGTATGGTTTAGTACATCATCTACTGGTGGTTTAGTTGTATATTGTACAGGACATAGTCCTGATGGTTGCATGTAGTGATAATTCTTTCTTTGCATTAGCTATTTCATATGTTTCACATGATTTAGATGCATGCTTATACTCCTATCTATACCAGGTGCATGTGTTGTGCTTGTGTACCTATATACAGAATAGTACCCATGTGTAAGTGGGTGTATGTGTTCTGCTTACAGCAGATGTTTAGTAAATGTGCTATCAATGGCCTATTTCTTCTTGCAGGTTATGGACTATATCTTTCCTTGCCAATTCCCTCTCTTAAATATGATTTGGACAGATGCTACACTGGTCTCTTCACTTTCTTTCTTTCTCTCCTACTCTCACTGATAAGAACAGGTGCTCCTTAATCTTGTCATGCCAATGATGGTGTCGTGAGGTTCTCATCATTACTTAACAACAGATGTTGCACTACTTACCATGTAATTCTGGAAATATATGCTCATATCTAGTTCTGCATAAAAAATGACAGTATTGACATGTTATAAATAGTTTGTTTGTCTTTCTGTTTATTTTGTTACATTTTGCGGGGATAAAGTGAAGAAAAAGAAGAAAAGATTACTAGAAGATTAGTTTTAGGATTTTCTTTTATTTCCTTGCAATTTTCCTTTTATTGGAAACTTGTAAAGACATTGTAATATTCTTACTATAATAAAAATTATGATTCTATTTCATTTTTTATTTTTAAATTATTTTTCCTTATACGTTATTTTCTGTAAATTTAGATTTTTTTATTTCCAAATACATTACTAGTGGCGCATTTAAGCCCTTATTAGTGGCGCACCTTCCTTTATTACTAGTGGCGCACCTATAAGGCCTGGAGGGAATACCAGTGGAGCACCGAATGATATACTAATGGCGCACCACATGGTACGCCATTAGTATCTGGTATACTAATGGCGCACCTGTGGTGCGCCATTAGTATTTAATACTAGTGGCGTGGTACTAGTGGCGCACCAGTAGTGCGCCATTAGTAGGCAAAACTGATGCGCCACTAGTAGGCCTTTTCCTAGTAGTGGGCGTGTCCGCTCGGACGACGCGAGGAAGCGCGGGGCGAGGAGGTGGACGAACAAGGGCCTCTTGCCGCCGCCGAGCTTCCTTGTCTACGAGACGGAGGAATACGACCGTCGGCACGGGCGTACGCCCTCCTCGGCCGCGGGCTCGTCCTCCGCCGCGAGATCTTCCCACGCCGCGAGCTCTTCCTCTTCAGGCGGGAGGCTTCTCCCCGTGAAGAGGGATTTGTCGGAGGAGCCGGAGGAGATCGAGGTCGTCGCCGTCAAGCAGGAGCCGGAGGAGATCAAGCGCCGAGGTGTCGTCGGGCCTGAAGATTTCGTGGCCGATTTCGACGCGGTCGCGGCCGCCATTGCCGAGCGGAGCTTGCGCGAAGAGGCGGAGCGCCGGCGCCACGACGACGACCTCATCCTCCAGCAGGCGGTCGCGGCCAACCTTGCCGCAAAGGAGAAGGACAACGAGTGGCGGCGCATCCGCGAGGAGCAGAGGTCGAAGTTCATCGATCTCGCAGCTCCGATGAGGACTGAGCTCCTCCACCGCGTTGTCCTCGGCCGCGAGCTCGTCCATTTCGGTATATCAACCTCGGCCTCGCCGCCGCGAGATCCCCCCTCCCTCTAGTAGTAGTGGTAGTAGTAGAATGTAGTATGTGATGATGAACTATGAATGATCATGTAGTATGTGATGAACTACTATGGTTGCAATTTCTCCCGCGAAACTTTTTTTCAAATTATGCAGTTTCATATACGGTTTCTGTTCGGCCACACACGTTTTCGACCCGCAAACAAGATATTTGTCGAACTGCAAACGCGTTTTGCGGGTCGGGATTTTGCGGGGTCTGCTAGAGATGCTCTAACATGTGTACGTACATGAAGCTTTTTCCATTAACACTTTGGCAAGCTCACCTCTAAGCAAGCTATTAGGACCCCATTGTCATATACACCACTTATCGACAAACCAATAATATTTTTCTGTTCACTAACATTTTTGCACTGAGAAATTACTTGACCTACATTGCTTTTATATGCACATAAAAGCTATATATGCAGAATTTGACATTGTTCCACGCCCCCCTCCCCCCACACGAGCGATATGATTTTAAAAGTGTTTCAACATAGTTACTCGATAATGATGGTGCCCTGAGGGGTATAATGGTCATGGTATAAAAGGTGCTCAGTCCAATAAAAAGAGTGCAGGCATACGGTTGTGCCATGTTTGGGCAATGCAAAATAAAGGTTCCCTTGTCGAGTAGGGCATTTCGGTGCCCAGACTCATCTGCACCCAGTTAGGCGCTGCACTACACTGTGTAGCTCCTTTCTGTTAGGCGCTGCACTACACTGTGCAACTCCTTTCAGTTAGGCGCTGCACAACCAGGAGTGGGGCCCGAGCTGCCACGCTAGACCGACGTGTGGCACCTAAGAGCCAGGCGCTGCATAGTACAGTGTGGCGCCTATCTGTGGGGCGCCACTCGAAACGGTCAGCTCAGTGAATTTTTTTCGAAAGCAGTTCAGATTGTGAATTCTTTTCGTCCTCAAGTCAAATATGTGTTTTTTGCCTACTAGCTCTATATAGCGATTAATCAAACTGAAGACAACTACACAGCGCCGAACCTCTGCCTGTTCTAATCAGCATTAAACATAGCAATGTCCTGGTGCTTCTCTTCATCCGTCTCTGCAGTGTTGTCTGTGTAGTTCTGCCCGGTGAATCCACGTCCACGGCCTCGTCCTGCCCGACCTCTGCCACGGCCACCTCGTGTACCACCAGCATCGGCATCTCCTCTTCCTTCACCTGGTCCTCTGCCTGGTCCTCTAAACCAAGTAGCCCTGAGATCTTTGAACACTAGAGCCATTGGTGCGTGAACTCCATCACCACATTCTTTAAACAAATGGCCGAGGTATCCATATACTGCACACCAGTCAGGGAGACGCTCATATTTCACCCTGAAAATCACCCTTTCAAGTGCATCCTTTTTCCTGATTACCAGCGACACAACATTCTTGAGAGGCTTTGTGACATCGATTCTCAGATGGACCCGAGCAAAGTTCCCTTCAAAATCATGTGATTTTGGTTCAGCATAAATAAACTCCCCTACCGTAGAGGATAGGGCTTTGATCTTGGAGAAGAAACCATCCGGCAGATCGTGTATCTGCATCCATATGTCGGTCGTTTTCAACTCTATTGTAGATGGCTTCATGAAGCCGTCATAGGGCGCAAGAACCACTGCCTTCCCTTTGAACTGCCATGGCCCCTCCTCCATCACGCGCTCCCAGTCGCCTATACAACCAAATTGCATCGTGTATAGGTTCTCTTCCAGGGGTCGTATCTTAACCTCTTTGGCCAAGTCCCATGCTATCTTCATGTTTCTGAAAAACCAGTATTGACTGTAGGGTTTTTCAGTGAACCCTAGGGATTGCCATCCAGCGTGTTGCCTCCGCCGGAAGTTCCTCATCCTCAATCACAACATCTTGCAGGTTATCCTCAGTCAACCCCAGTTCTTCCATCATCGCTTCCAGATCGGAGACGACATGCTTCGATCCAGACGCCGTATCTGCCATTGTCCCTTGCCCGAGAAGTTTGAGATCCACGAGCGGTATGGTCCCTAGAGATCCTCGTCCCCCACCCTGCTGGCGAGGCCACACGGGCCCCGGCAGTCGCCGGCGGGAGGAAAGAGGGGAGGGGAGATCAGGTCTCTACGGTGGTGTCACCGACGCCGCCGAGAGGAGAGAGAAACCCTAACTAGAGGGGAAAGTTTAAAACAAACCCTCACGGAGGTTGATGCGCACGTGCTAATTTGAACGCCTATAGCGGTTGTTTACCTAGGGAGGTCGTGTACCACGCGTGCACGAAACAAAGTTTGACTTGATGCGTTGCCGCGTTGTTTTTAAATAAAGTTATAGCGCTCAATGGCACGTACACATAATATAAAATGATTTTTATGGAGAAAAAGGTAGTCCGCTCACTATATACAATGGAGCCTGCCTGCCTGGTTTGTCGCTCTTCAGAATATCTCACACAAGGCTGCGGTGGCCTCTCTCTCTCTCACCGTTGGTCACTGATCCGGCCGCATCCCGTCTGCCGGGGGAAAGGGAGTGCGGTGGCCTCTCTCTCTCTCTCTCACCGTTGGTCACTGATCCGGCCGCATCCCGTCCGCCGGGGGAAAGGGAGGAAGTGCATCGTTTCTCCGTTTGACGGCACCGAGGCAGCACGTCCCGATATGCGGTACACGCCGTTCTCTCTGACCAAGCTCCAGCGCGGCAGGGCCTACGCCACCTGCTCGCAGATTCCGCCCACCGCCGCTCACCTAGTTACATCCCGACGACCTCCAGGTATCCCCTCCGGCCTTGCTCCACTGCCCGTCTTCCCACGTCGCTGCATGTGGATCTTCCATAGTTCTTTGCCCAAAACGTAGCTCGTCCGGCGTACTTTCCATATTGCATTCTCGTGCTCACACCATTTTAGACAAACACAGCCGTGTTGTTATCTTCCCTTAGGACAAGGAATATGCTTCTTTTTTGTCGTCGCATGTGTCATCAACTGTTATTGGCCAGTAATTGTTTCCTTCCTACTCGTTGCTATTGCGACCTTTTGGTGAACTGCACAAATCACTTTTTTCTTAAGAGTGTTTTGTGCAGTTGTACTAAAATGTCACACGGGCAACGTCTCTACATTTCAGTGCGACTGCACAAAGGGAGATTGGTTTTGCTATATCCACCTCATCCAACTCCGAGCCTAATCTTCTCCAACTAGTTAGTCTTAAGAGAGACTGCAAAGGTGACCGGCTTCTATTTATGTGTTTATTGTTTCATCAGCAGTCCTCTATTATCGTAATCACACTTAATATCTTTGGAACAGGGACGCTCAGCTCTATTTTAGTGGAACTGCACAAAATGATCGGAATGTTGCATGCTCCAGACAGCTACTTTTTTCCCAACATGCCTTGTTGATTTAGACAGAGCTGGGGGGACATTGCTGCCAATGAAAGCATGGATCAATTTTAATTTAACACCTTCTCACAACTCTGTCTTCAGTAGTGATGTAATTATTAGCTCTGATATGCTAATAATTGACATGCATTAGCAAGGAAGTTAGTTTTTTATTGTTTCCGAAAGAGCATCGATGGCAAGACACGCGAAACAAAAGCTGAAAGCTCACACCATTGTACAATTTCATGTCGCTGGAAAATTATTTGTATAGTACGTCAATTATGTAAACAAATGATGGAAGCTTGATAGCATTGCCAGAAGCCTCTTCATCATCCGGGTCCATGTGCCATGCACAAAATTATACTCATTCGTTCCTAAATATTTGTCTTTTTACAAATTTCAAACGGGCATATTTTAGAGTGTAGATTCACTCATTTTGCTTCGTATGTGTACTCCCTCCGTTCCTAAATATTCTATTCGTCTTTCTAGAGATATCAACAAGTGACTACATACGGAGCAAAATGAGTGAATCTACACTCTAAAATATGTCTATATACATCCGTATGTGCCAGTCCATTTGAAATCTCTAAAAAGACAAATATTTGAGTAGTCACTCGTTGAAATCTCTAGAAAGACAAATACTCTGGAGTATATTTAAGAACCGAGGGGGGTAGTGCACAACCGCATGGGAGACTCAGCCCGGTCGTTGCGCCGCATTAATAGTGAGTAATGAGCAGTCAAATCATAAGCCCCACCTTTCCCACTGTAAGTTGCTCTGAAGAAGCAACCATCAATACGCTCTTCTTTGAATCCGTTCATACTACTCCATCCGTCATTGTTTATACGGCACGCTTCAGAAAAAAGAAAAAGAAATCTGTGGGACCAAGGCGACTAGCGATCGGCCTGAAATATAGCATTGGTAGTTATAGCACGGCGTCTATTACTAGAGGGAATAATGCGTACACACATGCATGCAGTGCTTCCACCCCGGGTACACACATGCATGCACTTACTCCACTCCATAGTAGTACAGTACATGGAGAGAAAATTGTGGACTTGATTGCGGTTACCACGCCCTAATTAATTGAGCATTAAACCAAACGCGTCTAAAGTCTCTCTGGTGGTGGAAATGCATTGAGAGAAATGCATCATAATGAAGCGCGCCCTGTAAACTGTGACGGAGGGAGGAGTAGTATAAAGGTGCAAAACCAAGTACGCGTATGGCCAGTCGGTCAACGCACCTCCTCTTGGCATATCACTAACATGTGGGACAGGAGTGTGAGCAAACCGATCTCAATTGACGGCAAAGAGCCAACCCGCCGTTCCTTGAGAGAGACGAGGAGCGAGAACACGCAGACGGGCTCGCACGGAGGCCAAGATATATTCGAGGATGGTTGGTTGATCGATATCATTCATTACATGTTGGGCTGCCGTTTTCCGCCCTTCTCCGGAATAAACGTGTACTTTATCAGAGATAAAAAAATAAGAGTACAGACGCTCCACCATGCGGTTCTAGTAGTAGTACTACTCGTACTACTCGCTTGGCTCTTCTCCTCTTCGTGAAGTCGAACAATGATGGTACTCCGCATGTTGGGTACTACAGTGTATGCCTCTGACAATCTGACACCGAATGGACTGATGCATGTCCACCGAGGGTAGGTTGCATTAGTCAAAAGGCGTAAGCGAGTTTCACCTTGTCCTGCAAGCTTCTCCTCATTCTGCGAGTTGACGGGACACACCAAAAAGTAGTGCTAGTCCATACTCCCTCCTTTCCGGTTAATATGGCTTAATCTTTTTTGCGGGTAAATGAGAGAGCTTTATTCATATATGAGCATTCTTAGGACGATCAGCCAAGACACTGGTCACTAGGAAGCGAGGTACCCCGCAAAAAAGAAGAAGTAGGAAGCGAGGTGTTTCATCAAGCCAGCTCTCGGCCACATTCAAAGTGCAGAAAGCACGGTTCGCATGAAGATGCGCCGCAAGGTTTGCTGACCTGTTTACATGCTGAATAACAAAAAAAGAGGAAATATTACCGAGCGCTACTATTTGTAACAGGATATGAGCCAGAATTAAGCGAGAATTGTGGCGAGTGTTCCATGCAATCAACTTCCATTATCACATGCGAGAACCCTCGAAGAGAACCAAAGGTGTTGAAGATTGCTTTATCACATTTTAAAATTATAATAAGAGTGCAGACCCTCCTCCATCCGGTTCCTAGTACTAGTATAGTACGTACCTTTATAGACTATAGTAGTAGTACTAGTAAACTTTGCGCTTGGTTGTTCGCCTATTCGGGAAGTCGAACAATAATAGCACTAGTAGTATAGTGTATGCTTCTGGCAATCTGACACCGAATTAACTGTTGCACGTCCACCGCCTAAGCAAGGGAGAGCTTGCATTAGTCAAAAGTTTCTCCTTGTCCTGCGAGCCACCGCGCGCAAGCTTCTCCCGTCCTGCAACCTTCTCCTCGTTCGGCAAGTTGACGGGACACAGCAAAGTAATGCTAGTCCATACTGCCTCCCCTCCGGTTAATATGGCTTAATTTCAAACAAGATAAATACACTGTCTGTCACTGTATATTTGTAAAAATACGGTCAGTGGACTTCATAATACGCTCATTGCGCTCAATATATATATTTTCCGGTGTTTATACGGTCACTAGCTCACCCTGACTGAGTATGTGTGTGCATGCACGTGTAGGTTGAGCGCTTGAGCGTGACCGTGTGTGTTCCGTCGTGTGCTCGGACATGCATGCATTAGGGCGTCGCGCGCGTTTTTGCGTCCATGTGTACGTGTGACTGTTGCATACACGTAGGGGGAGTATGTGTAGGGGCCACTAAGGAGCAGTCAAATCACACAGTAAGTTAGTCGGAAGAAGCAACCATCATTTCACTCTTGAATGACACGTACGCAATATAAAATGGTTGATATGGAGAGAAAAAGAAAACCACTATATATACACTAGCAGGAGCCTAAGCTACAAGCCTGCTTTCTTAGGTTGCTCTCTTCATAAGCATAGAACGACATGCCTGATCCCGCAGCTGGGGGAAGGGAACAATGTTATGCGTAGACGTGGTCGACATCGGCGAGGGAGAAAACCCACAGTCAGTGCGTCCCAATCGGGGGTCACCGCGGTATGGGCCGATGCCGCGTCCCACTACAGCCCGACGTCCCAGGTAGTCCATCTTCCTTTTGGAGCCGGCTTGCTCCACTGCCGTAGCTCCATCTCCATATCGATCTTTCTCAACTTCTACCGGCTTCTACTTGTGATGAGTTTGTGTCCCATGAACTAGTGCTAGTACTATTATTCTAATCACACTTCTTCAATATCTTTGCCATCAGGGATGCTCAGGTCGATTTTAGTGGAACTGCACAAAAGCATCGTCTGATCCGAGGGTGCCAGCCGTCTTTCCTTCGACAGGTTCTACCCGGCCAGGAAATTAAATCATGTTTAGGGTTTAGGGTTTAAGTCGTAGTGACCCCATCAGTAGTTTTTCTTTCGTACACGCTCTCACAACTTTTTTCTTTAGTTGTGAAGTAAATATTGGCTATGATCTGTGAATCATTGAGATGCATCAGCATGCGTGTTAGTTTTCCTTTGTATTTGATGGAATGTTGTAACGGGGCAACCTTGGAATAGGAATGAAAATGGAGTGGAAAGTTTCCGTTTTTCCGGAGAAAAAATGGAAACGGCGAGAAACCAACGTTTCGTTTCGTTGGATCGCGCCATCGAGCAAAACCAACGTTTAAATCACGTCTTTCGTGTTCGTGTCTCACCCTCCTCCACGGCTCGACCCCACACGGTCGCTCGGCATGCCACTCACCGCAAACAGAGTATACGATAACTTTCCCGCCTGCTTGTCGATGGATCGCGCCATGGAGTACTAGCACTACTGGAAGAGATTGATGAGTTGGGGGAGGACAGCTAGCTGTAGCACGGACTCCCAAGAACTTTTTACATGCATGTTGTAGCCGGCTATTGCGACCTTTGAACGCGGAGCAGCCGCGTGCACCCGGAAGCGGCGCGGGCGACGCTCTCTCGGCCGGCGCGCCGCTTCAATGCCGGCGCCAGTGAGAGGTCGTGTCCGCTTTGGCCGGGCATGAATGGTACTGACCATTTCGGGCGGGAAGCACGCGCGGGTGATGAAGAGGGTTCGAGTTGGTCGGGACCAGCCGTGGTAGTGGTCCGGACGTGCGCAAACAAGAGATGTTGTACGTTAATATTGCTACGTATATAATTAACAACGTAAATAATGTGCCAGTTGGACAAATATGATTGGAGATGGAGATGGAAATGGAATTTTACGTAAACACGGATATGCATGTCTATGTCTATGTCTGTGTGCGCGACGACTCTCGCGACCTGGAAGCGGGGGCGTGTTTTTGATCGAGTTTTCTTTCTTGGTACGTTAGAAAATCAGTTTGTCTAATTCACATCTAGATGTTATTTAAGGATATCACATCTAAGCTCCCACAAGTATATAATGTAGCAATAAGAAACAAAAAAAAACTAGGAAAAAATAGACCACAAACAAAGTGGACATGAACTTAGATGTGACATAACTATGTCACATCTAGATGTGTCCTAGACAGACCCTTAAAAAATTGTCCGCCAGTTTTCGTTTCTTTTTTCCGGGAATGCGCGTATTCTATTTAAAACCACTGCTATGAAGAGATTTTTTTACTCCATTATAGCCTCTTGTTTGATAGAGTTTCTCGCGTCTCGCTCTCTCACCCTCTCCATATATGTTACACGCTGGAGGCTCAGCGTTCATTTGCTAGGGTTTGCTATATTCACAGTCTCTCACCCTCTCTTCACCAGATCTAAACAAGACTGCGTTGGCCTCTTGTATCTCTCTCCCCCCTCACAGCTGGTGAAGGAGGCGTCTGTATCCCGTCGCACCGGGAAGGGGAGGAGGTGTAGCGTTCACTCTATCGCCTTGGCGAGGGAGGCAATCCACTGCCGGCTGCGCTGTTCTCTTTCACCCAGCGCCTGTGCGGGTGGGCCACCGACCCCTTCTTCCTCGCTGCCGTACGTAGTGTGGGCAGATCCGGCCTCCCGCCACACGCCTTGCCACATCCCGACGACCCTAAGGTATAAGTTTCTTTGAAACCGTCGTTGCTCTAGCTGCATGTGGATCTTTTTCGATCTGTAGTCGAATCTAGGTCTTGGTTCAAAGAGGAAAGAAGGGTGCGGTGGGCTGGAGCAAGAATCTAGGACGTGGTTCAATGAGGAAAGGAGGGGCGGACAGTAGTATAGACTGGCTATCCAGCCGCTTTGTAGGTCGAAAAGGGAAAAAGGGGGTAACCCAGTACACACATCTGTAAGGAACTGATCTCTTTGTTGAAAAGGGAAAGAAACTGGGGGGTCGGGTAGTTTGTGCAGGACTAGATTTGCTGCCCTCACATAGAAGAAGGTTCGAAGAGAACAAATATGGGACCAGCGCATATATGCTGCTTGGATACATACTCTGCATCACCCATTTATATGTGTGGACGCACATGGTGCTGGCATGTCCCATACAGCTATTTTGCGGTTGTTAATCTAAGAATGCCGCCGGAAAATTGAAGCAATGCCACTGTTAAAAGTAAATTGCATTTTTTTAACGAATGTTGTTTCAAGAGAATGTCTCTGTTAATATGAATCAATGCAACCGTTTTAAAAATGCTACTGTCCTACTTTGTTTTCCATCCAAGATAAGTTAGATGCTTCTTTCTGTCACCGTTTGTTTCATCCTCCTTTATCGGCAAGTAATTGTTTCCTTTTTTGCCTCTGTTAAAACAGGGCTATCGATTCAACTTGTTGCTATTGCGACATTTTGCTTCGCTACTCGAAACACTTATGTTTTAAGAGTGTTTTGTGCAGTTCAACTTGAATGTCACACCGGTGACTTTGCTTAATTTTGGTGGAACTGCACAAAAGGAGATCGAGATTTATTTCCAATCTTCGTGGCAAGTTGTTTCAAATCTTGGTCTCAACCACATGATGTGCAGTGTGCTTTGAGATGTTGTGCTACTTGTTTTGGTACTGTTTTAAATAAATGTTGAATTGAAGCCATTGTATTGCTGTCTTTTCCCATTAAGTAGTGAACAAAAATGGGACCAACCCAGACATGATGCTTGTTGCTTTGTTACAACAAATTCAGCATCACCCCCTTTATAAGCCAGTAATTGATGCCACTCTCAGAGTTAACTACTGAATCTTATTTCAAAACTGCAACACTTGTTAGGGATTGGTGGGATTACCATTTTTATGGCCGCGTGTTTCATCCTCCTTTATTAGAAAGTAATGGATTCCTTTTTGCCTCTGTTTAAACAGGGATATCTATTCAACTTGTTGCTATTGCGACATTTTGCTTCGCTACGCGAAATACTTTGCTTGATTTCAGTGCAACTGCACAAAACGAGATTGGATTTCCTATTCGTGTTGGCAGATTCGTATTTTATCTTGTCCGTCTCATGAAAGGTCAGTACAGGCCTTCATCCACATCATTGTGCAGTGTGCTTTGAGATGTTGTGCTACTTGTATTGGTACGGTTTTAAATAAATGTTGAATTGAAGTTATTGTATTGCTGTCTTTTCCCATTAAGTAGTGAACAAAAATGGGACCAACCCAGACATGATGCTTGTTGCTTTGTTACAACAAACTCTGCATCACCCCCTTTATAAGTAGATGGAAGCACATACTGTTGTTGCGCCCACTCTCCCCTGGAACTGTTTATGCTTTTCGTTAATCTAATTCCGCTGGTAAAATTAAGCAATGCCACTCTCTGAATTAATTAACTACTGAATCTTAGTTCAAAACTGCAACACTTGTTAGGAATGGTACTATCCTGCTTTTAGTTCTTTCTACATGTTTAACCAAGGTATTGTTAAGATAATGTCTCTGTTAAAATGAATCAGTTGCATTGTTTTAGGAATGGTACTTTTCTGCTTTGCGTTCTTTATACATGTTGAAACAAGGCATTGTTAAGATAATGTCTCAGTCAATATGAATGAATCACACTGATGGAGAATTGCTACTCTCCTGCTTTGTTTCCCATTAAGATAAAGTAGATCAGTAGATGCTTTTCTTCTGGGAGTACAAGTCATCAACCGTTATTTCTCAGTAATTGTTTCCCTTATACCTATTGTTGCTTACAGGGATATCAAAATTAAAGCTCGGTTTTATTCCGACTTCGATTTTAGTTGAACTGCACAAAAGGAGCCAATGTGTCCAAGGCAAACTGCTGCATTACTGGGTCCAGTTGGTCGTTCCACTTTGCAGAAAGAAGCAGTCACTGTTTGCGCTACATTACAGAAGGAATGACCGAGAAGCTTTACAGAGTATTATTAGACACCGGTGACATGACTAGTCTGCAGAGACCATTGGCAATTTAACAACACGTGGAGTGCCCTGGGCAAAAAGTGCCCAAACAAGTACAAGAAGCTACAACAGGACTCCACGATCATAGGCATTACATATTTTGAATGGGAAAAACTTGTCAAAGTTTAATCATTGATGTTAGCAAGAAAACGTTAGTTTAATATATTGGAATTGGAAAAGCTTGTCAAAGTTTAATCATTGATGTTAGCAAGAAGACGTTAGTTTAATATACTGGAATTGGAAAACCTTGTCAAAATTTTCTCATTGATGTTAGCCAGAAGACATGCATTTGATATTTTTGAGTGGGACGCCCTTGCTGTGAGCAGCGTCGAGTGTTTTTTCCTATTCCTGTGTTCAGTTTAGAAGTAAATAGTTACTCTGCTGAGATATTCCTGTGTTAAGAATTTGTTTTGAATATTGTCTATGTAATGCGAGGCCTTGTGTTTGATTGCAAAGTTGAGCTTGGAATGTTGTGGCATGCGGCATCACGAGCTGTTCACCGTGCCTCCTGAGAATAATGCTTCGTATTGTTTTGCATGTCGATCTAATGCCAGTGATTTGCTTGTTAAGAAGATCATCCTCTTTTGTTGTTTCCGTGCTTAAGAAGTTCATCGTCAGATGTTTCATTCATAGCCTATACGACAAGTCGGGTAGGTTAGACGTGAAACCATATGATCTTCCGACCAACTCATGATATTAGGCCGTGATTGGATCGTCGTTTTCCAACCAACACCGCTTGTAAAACTGACGCTTGTAAATTAAAGCAGATGGTCTCGGGCAAAGGCGCTTGGTTGGTCGATTTCGACTAGTAAAACATCGGAAGTACTTCAAACACGATAAAAACGCTGAACGACACTCGGACGATTGCTAATCTAGCTGTTAGCTGTTGTTTCAGCTTGCCCATGGATGGCATGATACGCATATCGTGCATGTATCGTCTGGTAATGTCGTCCATATAGCAGTGCTCGTAAAATATACACTGGTCTCTCAAATTACACGCGTAACCCGCCAGTTTTACTTATAGACCTCGGGCCCTCGGTTTCATTACGCCTGTATTTTACGCGTTGTTTCCGATGACGAGTAAATTACACTTGTATGTTAATACAGGTTCGAAATAAACCAGAGCTCCCAAGCGCGGCCTTACCGTTTCATGCCGTCTCAGTTTCTCGAAGGTGCTCATAGGTGTCCGATGATCCTGGCTTCCTGAATGAGCAGTGGGTGCTGTATCAGACCATCCGTAGGGCCCGCGAGGCCCTCTCCGTTGTCCTTCGAGTTGTTGCGCTCGCCGTGGCGCCGAGCATTGTTAACATCGTCAACGAACATGAGGATTCAGGAGATGACTTTATTTTGACTAGATGACACTAGGGACCCACTAGGGTCATAGCCGTACGTACGCAAGTGCCTCCTTATTATGTACAACTATATTTTTTTTGCTTTCTCCTGGTTTCCTGACATCACGGTCCCACACCATTGTCAACCTATGTAGTCAATATAAACGAGAGAATTGCACAAGGTGCGGCCGACAGCTGGGACCAAGCAGCTCGAGCAGTATTTGTGTTTTTGAGGCGTGAGCACTGCAGAGTTTTTCTTGGCGATGATTTCATTGTTGTTCAGAGGAGAGCAGGGTATTAACTGGGCGGGCTGTGGCCCGTCTAGCCCAGGCCAGATATCCAGCCCAGATACTAATTTTTTCAAGATGAAAATGGCTAGCCCAGCTATACATCTTTTTGAGGAATACCCAGGCAAGGTCAACTTGTTATTCTCCGCCCGCTGGGCTGCAAATCTTTCCTAGGAGGGATGCATTAGGCTTAACAGGAAAATGGGCTTTAAAAAATAATAAATGAGATGTAATTATAAAAACTGGGCAGTAACTATAAAAAAATGCACCAAACACGAAATTAGTTTATAAAATATTATTTATGGATTTTGAAAATCTTAAATTTTCATTGTTGCGCGCGCAATGTTTCATTGGATTTTTACGTAATACAAATTTATATTTAATCTGACTAGAAATTTCGGGATAAAAATACTTCGGATCCCATCAAAATGTGGGAAATTTTATTGAATTTTGTCTTCAATGGTTGGTTGAAATTATTAATCGTTGTCCTAGCTAGAAAATGGGCTGTACTTTTAACAAACTGTAAATGGGCTGTTGTAAATTCCATTAGAATTCAAAAATGGGCTGTACATTCTTACAAAATGCAAATGGGCTATAAGTTCTCTGCCACACACTTGTGGGCCTACTCAGTGACGCGTCCCCTAAAAAAATAAGTTGGCGCGTATGCAAGGCTTTGTCAACTTATTATAGTCAACACACGGTTCTAGCAGCAGTGGCCGTTGGATGTCTATCCAACGGATGTCGTGCTTCTTCTTCAATCTCGGATATTCTTAGCTTCGGCCGCCCAAAAAATGATTCCTCCCACTGACATCTGGGGCGCACCGTTTCGGAGGCTAACCTGTGGGCCTACTAAGTTGGAGCGTACCAAGGGCTTTGTCAACTTAGTCAATATAAACGATTCTAGCTTCAGTGACCGTACGATGTCCATCCAACGACCGTAGTGCTTCTTCAACCTCTGGTCTTCTTGGTCCAGCCGCCCAAACCAGCGCCGGTCGTGCCGCCTGCTCCTGCCTCCCGTGGCCGGCTGTGCTGCCGCGGAGGCCTCACCGCCCCCATACTACTCCCATCGTTGGCCAGGCCATCCCTCCACTCACCCACACCCCCTGTTATTCTGCGGCGACGGCAGCCTCACACCGCAGCCGAACCAGTGAACCCTCGTACTCCTCTCCGCGCGGGCTTCCACTGCTGCGTCTTCCCCGGCTCCGCGTCGTCCCCTTCCTAGGCCTCGCCGTCGTCCACTGCCCTGGTGCTCTCGGCGCGGCGTGGTCAACGTGGTCAACGACCGACTTTCATAGGAAGAGTACCGTACGTGGACAGGCTGACAGCTGGGTCCACGGTGGCCGCAAGGAAGTGCCTCCTTATTACGCGCAAAATAATTATTCCTCCACCTGACAGCGGGGACCCACCGGGCGGGCCACCTTATTTCATGAAAAAACGTTTCCCCCTGACTGCTGGGACCCATCGGACGGGCCACCGTATTTCGCGAAAAAAACGTTCCCCCCGCTGTCAGCTCGGACCCACCGGAAGTGCCTCCTACGCACAAAAAAATGAATACTCCCCCTGCTAGTTGGGACCCACCTTGGTGGGAGGCTGACTTGTGGGCCTAGTAAGTTGACGGGGACGGAGGGCTTTGTCAACTTAGTCAATATGAACGATTCTAGCTCCAGTGACCGTACGATGTCCATGCAACGGTGGTAGTGCTTCTTCAACCTCTGGTCTTCTCGCTCCAGCCACCCAAACTAGCGCCGGTTGTGCCGTGTGCTCCTGCTTCCCGTGGCCGGCTGTGATTCCGCGGAGGCCTCACCGCCCCCTACTACTCCCACCGCTGGCCAGGCCCTGCGTCGACGGCAGCCTCACACCGCAGCCAAACGAGTGAACCCTCGTACTCCTCTCCGTGTGGCATCCACTGCCGCATCTTCCCCAGCTCCGCGTCGTCCCCTTCCTAGGCCTCGTCGTCATCCACCGCCCTGGTGCTCTCGGCGCGGCATGGTCAACATGGTCAAGGAACGACTTCCATCGGAAGAGTACTTTACGTGGAGAGCCTGACAGCTGGGTCCATGGCCGCAGCAAGGTAGTGCCTCCTTATTACGCGGAAAATAATGATTCCTCCACCTGACATCGGGGACCCACCGGACGGGCCACCGTATTACGCGAAAAAATGTTTCCCCCCTGACTGTGGGACCCACCAGCTACATCTACGCACGCAAGGAAGTGCGTCCATATTACGGGCAAAAAATGATTCGCCCCCTGACTGCTGGGACCCACCAGCTACATCTTTGCACGCAAGGAAGTGTGTCCATATTACGGGCAAAAAAACGATTCGCCCCCTGACTGCTGGGACCCATCAGCTACATCTTCGCACACAAGGAAGTGACTGACAGTCGGGACCCACCCGGTCGAAGCGTACGTAGCGTTGTCATTCTGGTCACGAACGTGTACGTACATACTGGTCGATGTAGAGGCGCGCACGTGTGGTAGTAGAGGCGCGCACGTAGCATGTACACATACGTACAGCGGCCAAGGTGCAAGAGAGAAAATACGGCCACGTACGTACATACGGGCAGGGTCTCGAACGCCTACTCGCGCATACGTATGGCCAGGGCTCGTGTACATGGCTGTGGCTGGGTTGGAACGGAGAGACTGCGTCGTCGTCGTGTTCATGGGGAGGCAATGAAATGCGTCGTGTTCATCAGGAGGCAACAGAACGCGTGCTATTCATCGGGAGTGAACCGGCTTGGATGGAACATGCGATGGAAACGAGGCCTGGCATACCGCAGAACGGAGGAAATGGCCTTGTGTTCGACCGGCCACGGTGGAAACAAGATCCTGTCCATCGGGAGGGGTCTGGCGTACCACAAAACGGAGGCAACGGACCTCCTATGGTCGAAACAGGGTCCTGTTGATCGGGAGGGGTGTGGTGTACCGCAAAACGGAGGAAACAGACTTGTGTTGGAGCGCTATGGTCGAAACGGGGGCCCTATTCATCGGGAGGGGTGTGGCGTACCGCAAAACGGGACTCCACGGGATACTGTTCATCTCCACCGTCGACCTCCTCCAGCCTCCACGGGCTCCTGTTCATCCACCATCGACCTCCTCCAGCCTTCACCTGCGACTGTTCATCCACGGGCTCCTATACATCCAGCCTCCACCGCGCGCTCCTCCACCGGCTACTGTTCAACCAGCCCTCTCCGCGGGGGTCCTGTTCAATCACCCCTCCATGGGCTACTGTTCACGAAAAAAACGTTACCGCCGCTGACAGCTCGGACCCACCAGCTATATCTTCGCACGCAAGGAAGTGCCTCCTTATTACGCACAAAAAAATGAATACTCCCCCTGCTAGCTGGGACCCACCATGGTGGGAGGCTGACTTGTGGGCCTACTAAGTTGACTGGGACGGGGGCCTTTGTCAACTTTAGTCAATATGAACGATTCTAGCTCCAGTGACCGTACGATGTCCATCCAACGGCCGTAGTGCTTCTTCAACCTCTGGTCTTCTTGCTCCAGCCGCCCAAAGCAGCGCCGGTCGTGCCGCCTGCTCCTGCCTCCCGTGGCCGGCTGTGCTGCCGCGGAGGCCTCACCGCCCCCTAATATTCCCACCGCTGGCCAGGCCCTGCAGCGACGGCAGCCTCACACCGCAGCCGAACGAGTGAACCCTCATACTCCTCTCCGCGTGGGCATCCACTGCCGCGTCTTCACCGGCTCCGCGTCGTCCCCTTCCTAGGCCTCGCCGTCGTCCACCGCCCTGGTGCTCTCAGCGCGGCGTGGTCAACATGGTCAAGGAACGAATTCCATCGGACGTGGACTGCACGTGGAGAGGCTGACAGCTGGGTCCACGGCGGCAGCAAGGAAGTGCCTCCTTATTACGCGGAAAATAATGATTCCTCCACCTGACAGCAGGGACCCACCAGACGGGCCACCGTATTTTGTGAAAAAAACGTTTCCCCCCTGACTGCTGGGACCCACCAGCTACACCTTCGCACGCGAGGAAGTGCGTCCGGGCAAAAAAACGATTCGCCCCCTTGACTGCTGGGATCCACCAGCTACATCTTCGCACGCACGGAAGTGCGTCCGGGCAAAAAAAACCAAAACAATTCACCCCCCTGACTGCTGGGACCCACCAGCTACATCTTCACAGGCAAGGAAGTGCCTGACAGTCGGGACCCACCTGGTCGAAGCGTACGTAGCGTTGTCATTCTGGTCGCGAACGTGTACGTACATATATACTGGTCGATGTAGAGGTGCGCACGTGTCGTAGTAGAGGCGCGTACGTGTCGTAGTAGAGGCGCGCACGTAGCATGTACATGTACGTACATCGGCCAGGGTGCAAGAAAGAAAATACGGCCACGTACGTACATACGGGCAGGGTCTCGAACGCCTACTCGCGCATACGTACGGCGAGGGTTCGTGTACATGGCTGGGTCGGAACGGAGAAACAACGTCGTCGTCGTGTTCATGGGGAGGCAACGGAATGCGTCGTGTTCATGGGGAGGCAACGGAATGCATCATGTTCATGGGGAGGGGTGTGGCGTACCGCAAAACGGAGGAAACGGACCTCCTACGGTCGAAACGGGGGTCCTGTTGATCGGGAGGAGTGTGGTGTACCGCAAAACGGAGGAAACGGACCTCCTACCGTCGAAACAGGGGTCCTGTTGATCGGGAGGGGTGTGGCGTATCGCAAAACGGAGGAAACAGGCCTCCTACGGTCCAAACGGGGGTCCTGTTGATCGGGAGGGGTGTGGCGTACCGCAAAACGGACGAAACGGACCTCCTACGGTCGAAACAGGGGTCCTGTTGATCGGGAGGGGTGTGGCGTACCGCAAAATGGACGAAACGGACCTCCTACGGTCAAAACAGGGGTCCTATTCATCGGGAGGGGTGTGGCGTACCGCAAAACGGGACTCCACGGGATACTGTTCATCTCCACCGTCGACCTCCTCTAGCCTCCACGGGCTACCGTCGACCTCCTCCAGCCTCCACGGGCTTCTGTTCATCCAGCCTCCACCGCGCGCTACTCCACCGGCTACTGTTCAACCACCCCTCCACGGGCACCCCTCCACCGTCTACTGTTCATCCAGCCCTCCACACCACGGGGTCCTGTTCAACCACCCCTTCACGGGCACCCCTTCACCGTCTACTGTTCATCCAGCCCTCCACACCACGGGGTCCTGTTCATCCAGAGGCAATGCCACCGCTCACTGTTCATCCAAACCCCCCCGCAACGCTCACTGTTCATCCAATCCATCGGCTTCAGTTAGCAGCAGTAGCGAAGGAATCGCTCGATCGGGTTCAGTTAACAGCCATCGATCGATCGCTCGGGTTCAGTAACGCATAGCCTGCAGTGCAATCGCTCGGGTTCAGTTAGAGCCCAACGCCTCGCTCGGGTTCAGTTAGAGCCAACGCCTCGCACACACGTGCGTACGTGTACGAGAGAAACGCGCATCGCTCAGCCCCCGACCTCCCACCGTAACCGGGAACTCCCTGAAATTTTCCTCCCCCTCGCTTCTACCACGGGTTTTTCCGTCATGGACGGCCCAAAGAATGTCATCCAGCTGCGTCTCCGGCCCGCCCAGGACGAAAAGCCCATTTTCTGTCATAATTTTTTATCATAGAAGTAGGAGCCCACCACATCTATGATGATACCGGGTTTTGTCACAATTATCGTCATAGAAGTGTCATATGTATGACAGAAATTTTTTTCGTTCGGCCCAAAATGTCACGGATGTGTCTTTTTTTTGTAGTGCCAAGATCAATCTATGGAGTTTACTAGCAACGAGAGGGGAATGCATCTTCATACCTTTGAAGATCGCGATGCGGAAGCGTTGCAAGAACGCGGTTGGAGGAGTTGTACACGTAGCGATTCAGATCGCGGCAGAATCCGATCCAAGCACCGAACAACGGTGCCTCCGTGTTCAACACACGTGCAGCCCGGTGACGTCTCCTGCGCCTTGATCCAGCAAGGAGGAGGGAGAGGTTGAGGAAGAAGGCTCCAACAGCAGCACGGCGGCGTGGTGGTGGTGGAGTGGCAGTTCTCCGGCAGGGCTTCGCCAAGCTCACGTGGAGGAGGAGAGGTGTTGGGGAGGGGAGGGGCTGCGCCTTGGACGTGGTACTGCAGCCCTCCCTCCACCCCTCTATTTATAGGGAGAAGGGGGAAGGGGGCGGCCCCTCTAGATGAGATCTAGAGGGGGGCGGCGGCCAAGGGGGAGGGGGCTTGCCCCCCAAGCAAGGGGGGGGGGGGCGCCCCCCTATAGGGTTCCCCCGAACCCTAGGCGCATGGGCCCTAGGGGGGATGGCGCCCAGCCCACTTAGGGGCTGGTTCCCTTCCACCTACAGCCCATAAGGCCCTCCGGGGCAGGTGGACCCTCCCGGTGGACCCCCGGAACCCCTCCGGTGGTCCCGGTACAATACCGGTATACCCCCAAATATTTCCGGTGACCGTATGATGACTTCCCATATATAAATCTTCACCTTCGAACCAATCCGGAACTCCTCGTGACGTCCGGGATCTCATCCGGGACTCCGAGAAACATTCGGTAATCACATACAAACCTTCCTTATAACCCTAGCGTCATCGAACCTTAAGTGTGTAGACCCTACGGGTTCGGGAATCATGCAGACATGACCGAGACACCTCTCTAGCCAATAACCAACAGCGGGATCTGGATACCCATGTTGGCTCCCACACGTTCCACGATGATCTCATCAGATGAACCACGATGTCGAGGATTCAAGCAATCCCGTATACAATTCCCTTTGTCAATCGGTACGTTACTTGCCCGAGATTCGATCGTCGGTATCCCAATACCTCGTTCAATCTCGTTACCGGCAAGTCACTTTACTCGTTCCGTAATGCATGATCCCGTGACCAACTACTTGGTCACATCGAGCTCATTATGATGATGCATTACCAAGTGGGCCCAGAGATACCTCTCCGTCATACGGAGTGACAAATCCCAGTCTCGATCCATGCCAACCCAACACACACTTTCGGAGATACCTGTAGTGCACTATAGTCACCCAGTTACGTTGCGACGTTTGGTACACCCAAAGCATTCCTACGGCATCCGGGAGTTGCACGATCTCATGGTCTAAGGAAATGATACTTGACATTAGAAAAGCTTTAGCAAACGAACTACACGATCTAGTGCTATGCTTAGGATTAGGTCTTTTCCATCACATCATTCTCCTAAAGATTTGATCCCGTTATCAATGACATCCAATGTCCATGGTCAGGAAACCGTAACCATCTATTGATCAACGAGCTAGTCAACTAGAGGCTCACTAGGGACATGTTGTGGTCTATGTATTCACACATGTATTACGATTTCCGGATAACACAATTACAGCATGAACAATAGACAATTATCATGAACAAGGAAATATAATAATAACCATTTTATTATTGCCTCTAGAGCATATTTCCAACACTACTTTCTCTTGTTGAAAGTTTTTTTTTCTAATTTTGAACGGTTTAAAACTAATTTAGAAAACGGTACAAGTTCCACCGAGTTCGTACTTTCGAGCTAATTTTTTAACCCTACGTCCGAATGCAGCAAATGATATGGCGTTGGAAAGCTTGAGGAGATGCGAATTTTTTTGGTATATATTGTTTCTCCCAATTCCTTACTGTTTTAAGTCAATTTTGAAAATGGATAAAAACGTATTTTCGCCGTAATTTTTACAAATTTTATCGGAATGGGGCAAATAATATACCGTTGAAAAGCTAAGGAAAATGTGAAACTTTTTCATGTTGATGGTTTTCTCTGATTCCTAGTCGTTTTCAAGTAATTTCGAAAACGGCGAGATCATTCGTTCTGCCTTTATCGCGAAATAGATTCTTCGAAAATGCACCGCGTGAAGAACCTGAACTTCTCGGCATGTCTACTTGAACTTCACTCTATTTTTTATGTGCTTTTTTTTCTCGTAGCTCTCCATCCACTCACCGGAACACTCACCAGAATTGAGCAAGTGATATACCGGTGGAAAGCTGATGTAAACACGCAAGTTTCCCGTGTTGATCATTTTTTCATACTCGCAACGATTTTAAAAGTTTTTCATCTCAAATTCATTCACTATAGTAGTCGAACTTCCTGTTGTTTTCACGTTGAACTTCTGTGACGTATTTTCATTTGTAATTTTCTCATCCATTTCGTCAGTGTTACACAAATGATATTCTTTTTGTACAAACCTCTCTCACAATTTTTTTTAACTTTCTCCGACCGAGGACTTGAACTTACACAAATGATATTCTTTGTCATTTTGAAGTAAATTAGAGAAATGACGAGATCATGATTTCTGCCTTCATTGCGAATGGAAACGCACTGCGTGAAGTAGTTGAACTTTTCGGGCATGTCTGTTTGAAACTCACTCTGTTTTTGACGTGCTGTTTTTTGCACTGCGTGAAGTAGTTGAACTTCTGGGGCATGTCTGTTTGAACTTCACTCTGTTTCACTTTATTGTATTTTTCTTATATGAAATACATACATGTAGTACGTCAACTTCTGGTTGTTATCACTTTGAACTTCTCTCTGGTTTGAGAGAATTATTTCAAAACACAAAAAACATAATATTTTTATGTATTTTGGACATCTAAATACACGGTGAACCTCTCTTGCAAGAATTTTTTAAACTTTTCCTCGCCGAGCACTTGAACTTCTAGCAACCATTTTTTTTCCATTTATGAGTTATTTTTAAAAGTGCAAAAAATGGCGTTGTGTTTTTTATTTTTTGAACAGGTAAATCCTAGGTTTTAATAAACTCCGAACTTCTCTGTTATTTCAATATGAACTTCACCTTTTTATATTTTTGAGTAAAGAATTGTATTCAATTTTTATACGAAAAAAATCGAACATGGAAATACAAGGTGAACCTCTCTCGCAAGAATTTTTGAACTTCTTCGAACAGAGCACTTGAACCTATTTCAACAAACCTTTTAAGCTTATATTTTTCTATACTTTTATTTTCTCACCTGAAATGCATTCCTTGTAGTACGTGAACTTCTCGTTGTTTTCACCATGAACTTCTGTCACATTTTTGTGTGTACGTCGAATTACACGCAATTGAAGGTCCGACGTCATTTTTTGCCATTTTTAAAACATGTAATTGGAGGTCGGTCGTCTTGCAATATAAATTATGAAGTCCACGGAGGTGCACGTGAACTTCTTCCAACAAATATGAGTTTTTTTATATACTTCGAACTTCTCTATTATTTAGTTTCAACTTCTTAGTCATATTATTAGAAAGGTAATATTTTTTTTAATAAGCATCAAACATTTTTTTGTAAATTGAACTTCTCTCGGTTATATGAAAATATCTGAGTTTTTTATAGACATCGAACCGATCTAACTTTTTATTTTTGAACTTCTTTTGTGTGTTCTTTAGAAATGTGAAAATTGGAGGTTTTTTAGAAATATCGAACTTCTTCGTTATTGGAAATTGAACTTATTGGTTTTATTCTTTAGTAACTAGAAAAATCTGATTTTTCAAATAAATATCAAACTGCTCCGCTTTTTCCAATTGAACTTCTTGGTTTTATTCTCTAGTAACGAGAAAACAACAGTTTTTTTATATACATTGAACTACTCCGTTTTTTGAAATTGAACTTCTTGGTTTAATCTTTAGTATTGGCGCCGAAAATGACATTGTTTTTGTTTTTTGTTTTTTGAGCTTCTACATCATAGGTTTTAATATACTTTGAATTTCTGTGATTTGAACTTCACTTTTTTTGAGTAAAGTTTTGTTTTTGATTTTTTAAATATACATGAATTTGACTATTTTTTATCGATCTTCATGGTCGATTCTTTAATAACAACGAATATCTGAGTTTTTTAAAGAAGGTAAAATCCTAGATTTTTTAATAAATATTGAACCACTTCATTATTTTGTTTGAACTTCTAGTTTCTTAAAAGTGAGAAAATTCGTTTAAAACTTTTTTTTAGTTTTTCCTTTATTTTAATTTGAACTTCTTCATTTTATTATTTAGTAACCAGAAAACATCTAAGTTTTTTTAACCTTCGAACTTCTCACTTATTTTACTTTGAACTTCTTAGAAAAAAATATGGTTTTAAATAAGGAAAAAAATCTAGGTTTTTAAATTTGAACTTCTAGGTTTTTTGACCATCTCGGTTATTTCAAATTGAACTTCTAGGTTTTTGTTACAAACATCAAACTGTTTTTCTTTGTACATGCATAACAGTTTCTTCGAACGCTCTATTATATTAAATTTGAACGTCGAGAGTTAACGTTTTCTACATGACGCTTTTTTTCTTCGTATATAAACATCAAACTTCTCTCTTTTTTTTAGTTTGAACCTTTAGGTAATTGGAGAAATCCGAGTTTTGTAATAAACATCTAACCTCTTCGCTTTTTAAATTTGAACATCTAGTTTTTTTTTACCTTCTTCATTATTTAAATTTGAACTTCTAAGTTTTTTAGAAACAGGGAAAACCCTTTTTTATAAACTTTTTGAACTACTCTGTTTTTTAGTTTGACCTTCTTGGATTTGTAATAAACATTGAACTTCTCTGTTATTTAAATTTGAAATTCTAGGTTTTTTTAGAAATAGAGGAAATCCATTACTTCTTAAATAAACATCGATCCATTTTTTTGGGTGAACCCTCAGGGGTTTCATGACTTTTCAATTTTTAACATAGAACTGTTCGCTTATTTTTCTTTTCAAGTTTTGTATTTTCTTATTAAGTTCTTTCTACTTCGTATGTTTTATTTTATTTTGACCACTAGATCTTTTTAACTTTTTTCTGCCTCGCATTTAATATTTGAACTGCAGGTGTTCACTTTTTTCGAACAAAATGGATGCAAAAGAAAGTTATTTTCTGGATGCATCATATATTTGTGTACCTAACTTTGATCCATCTCGAAATCACAATTCTGGAGCTCTTATATCATAGTCAAAAAACGTTAGTCTTTCTATGTCTGAAAAATGTAACCATTGTTTTTTCGTGTCCATCTTGCTAAAGGTGCGAATGTTGGGTGTTTTCCACCACAAGGTTGCTCTTGTCCTCTCCTATTTGTATTTTCTAACCACCGCATCATCTCTCTCTTATCCATTTTTCTTCTCCATGGCTCCATGTGATGTAGCAGCCAATGCCCAAAGCTAGCAAAACAGTAGCTCATCCACCAAACAAAAGGCACAATGTACAGTAGAACAAGTAGTACAGCGGCTAGATCGTGCTTCATTTGGGGCCATCTTTAACGCAGCAGCAGCAATTTTACTCTATTAGTAGGCCGTGTACAAGCCGACCTATTGTTTACCCTGTAACTGAACTATCATTAGCCGCGTACAAGCCGACCTGTTGTTCCCTGTTGACCAATTCCACCAAGAACAGGCCGAGCCGATGAGAGAACTAGAGCAGGGGCTGCTCCACCATGACCTAGTCCAAGAAGTTCAGTGCATCTCAATCTCTACCTAGGCCACTTACCCATGTGCCTTCTCACGCACAGCAGAGTGGAGGGTGCATGTTCGCCCGCGCTACCAGAACAACCTGAACTTCTGATCTGTTGAAGAGAAACAGAAAATCAACCGATTCAGCCGCAATCTTAGAATTGTAACAAGTCCAGCACATCACAGTCGCGATTAGAGATAAAAAAAGGTCAAGGATAGGATATTGGGGAGGCGCGGTCGCGCCGTGCTACACGCCGAAGTTGGACATCACAGCCGCTCGCGCTCCATTTTTACCTGTGGTCTGACGCACGCGATGAAGGCCACGGCTAGCACCCAATGAAGGTCAGGTAGGGGCGCATAGTTACCAACAACCGTGGATGTGCAGAGCACTGCCGTGGTAGATGCACGTCTACTGCCAGGAAGTGAGCCATGGCTACGCATGGTGGTCCGAGGTCGCCAGCGCGCGGGGCAGCAGTGGGTAGCTGCAGCATACGGAGGTCGGCGCGGACGGCTAGCGCGGAGGTTGCGGGCGACGTGAGGCAGGCTGTGGGGATCGGGATGGTTCGGCGGCGGCGCGTGGCGGTGAGGTAGTAGGGGAATGACCCGAGGTGGTGCAGAGGGAACGCCGTGGTGGGGGCAATGATCTGCGGCCGGATGCGTGTGCGTGGGATCCGCGGCCGGCGGCGAGTGGTTGGCCGGATCCGTCGAGGACAGGACTTGGCGGCCACGCGCGGGGAGCTTCGGGGAGGAGAGGTCATGGCGGAGGCGCGTGGGAAGAGGGGGCGTTGTGGTCGACGTGCTGGTGGAGGCGGATGGCAGCCGCGATGAGCGACGGCGTTTGTGGAGGCACAGGGGGCTGCGCGCATGGCGGATTGGGCGGAATGAGGCCGCCGGCGCATCCGCGGGATGAGGCAGGCGACGGGGCCACGGGAGGAGGCCGGCGGCGGGGCCACGGGAGGAGGCTATCGGTGGGGGGCGTAGGAGGAGGACGGGGGAGCACAGGAAGGTCGTGGGTGGATTTTTAGGCCGTTCGAGAACGTGTTAATGGGCCGGTCTGGAGCTACTCTTAGATCACGGGAACACATCTTCGGGCCCTATATAGGGCCTGCTGTGATTCAAATAACTATTATAATCCTGGGATTAAAATTTGTGTGTGGGTATCAGTATGCATCATACATTTTAATAAAAGTAAAAAATAATTAGGATCACATTTTATATTATTTGATCACCTTAATTTTTATAGAAAAATTAGTGGTCAAAAAGTGTGACCCTGCCTTTAAAAACACTAGATACGTGTAAAATGTAAAATATTAGAAAAAGACATAAACACGTCCTAACTATACATACAAACTTTTTGGGATGACGTTTCGTATTATTAGGTCATTCTGCTTTCTTAGAAAATTAGAAGGTATGTACTTATATTTTCTCTTTCATTAGGTATATACATACATAACAAGAAATATGTTGGGTGCATATGTGAGCACGCCATATGATTTGACTGTATAATACAGTGCATTATTATAAAAAAAAAACAATATGTGGGTTTCATTTGGAAAGTAACCATTGCTAGGAACCGGTAGTATATTATTTTTTGGAAAGCATTGATTGACCGATGATGGTTGTAGTGCATGCAAATAAAACTTGGAAAGCCATCATGTCATGGATTACACATCATGCACCAACAAATAACAGGATCCTGAAATCTGGTCCTTTTATTCATTTCGCCATCTGTGTTGCAGTCTGTATAGCACCAGGTATATGCTCCTTTCTGTTATTTCCTTAAATAGGACCCGACCCACTGATCAGTTAACTCTGTGAGTTAGCAACGCGGAGGATCAGACGGGAGGAGACGGATTGGACCGTTCGGTCGTCGATTATGTTCCAGCTGAGCCGTTTAACTCATTTATGGCACACGGTCGGCATGTAGTACCAGTGTTCTCAAGCACTGCACCCCCCGTCCTCCTTCTCCATAAACCTCTGCAAGTGTACTAATCACGTTCTGCATGGCTTCTGTGGGACCAAGACACCTGGTCGGACCGCTTTTAAAATGATGCAACACATGCAGTTTAATAATGCACATAATATTGACTATGACAATTACATGATCCCCAAGCACATAATTACAAAGATCTCACTCGCCCCAGAGACATCGTTTTTAATTAAGACCAGACACAGAGACCATTATGCTGGTACCAGTACACAGTTACAAGTGCAGGGAGCAGAGCCCATATATATAAATCTAAAGGTGAACTAAACACAAGCGCACTAATTATTACTTGCTCAAATCGACCAGCAAGGAAATGGAGAGTCATTACCAAAGCTGCATCGACACATGCCGGACCACACTACAGATTACTTCATGTGTGCAACATGAAGTTCTTGTCTTCCATGTACATCGCCTACTTCGCCAACACCGCTAACCTGAAAATATCACAGTAGCTTATTAGAACTCATTTATACAATAATAATAATAATAATATCAACGACTGGTTTGGTTGAACACCTGCAGAGACAGAGAGGAAACCACTGAGCTCCCACTTGTCGCCCGCTCAGGCTCATCTCCCTGGTTAACTGATGCTTCGAAATCAGCGTTTGCCTGAAATGAACAACAATTTGTTGCCTGACTATGGCGGGGAAGAGGTGCATGCAGTGTTCAATCAGCAGAGCTAGCGTACCTGAATCGGACCATTGCATGCCTTGGAGCGTTCTTCAGTTCTGGTCAAGGACCATCAGTCCGATCTTCTGAATCTCCAATTAGGACCCTCACACCTGTGAATCAGCACCGGTTCATAGATTGAGCAAGCATTTAGCAGCACTCTAGGGAAGTCGACAAAATATTCATCCAGCCGCTGCAGAGTCCAGAACCACCAGATCCAATCTAGACACCATCTCGGGTGGAGTTCACCACCTCCATTGGTGCCTCTCCGATGATGCGTGAGTAGTTCTTTGTAGACCTTTGGGTCCGTAGTTAGTAGCTAGATGGCTTCCTCTCTCTCGCTGAATTCTCAATACAATGGTCTCTTGGAGATCCATATGATGTAATTCTTTTCACGGTGTGTATGCTGAGATCTGATGAACTTTGAGTTTATGATCAGTTATATCTTTTTATGTCCATGAAAGTTATTTCAGTTTCTTTGATCTCTCATATGCATGATCTCTTATAGCCTCGTATTTTTTCTCCGATATTTGGGTTTTGTTTGGCCAACTTGATCTATTTATCTTGCAATGGGAAGAGGTGCTTTGTAGTGGGTTCGATCTTACGGTGCTTGATCCCAGTGACAGAAAGGAAAACAACACGTATGTATCGTTGCTACTAAGGATAAAACGATGGGGTCTATCTCTACATAGATAGATCTTGTCTACATCATGTCATCGTTCTTATTGCATTACTCCGTTTCTCCATGAACTTAATACACTAGATGCATGCTGTATAGCGGTCGATGTCTGGACTAATAGTAGTAGATGCATGCAGGAGTCGGTCTACTAATCTTGGACGTGATGCCTATATAATGATCATTGCCTGGATATCGTCATAATTATTTGACATTCTATCAATTGTCCAACAGTAATTTGTTTACCCACCGTTTGCAATTTTTCTCGAGAGAAGCCACTAGTGAAATCTACGGCCCCCGGGTCTTCTTTCTCATATTTGCCTTTGCGATCTTCTTTGTCCTTGCATTTATTTTCAGATCTATTAAACCAAAAATACAAAAATACTTTGCTGCACTTTATTTTATTTGCGATCTATTTATTCAATCTATTACAACTTTCTCCCGTCCACACGCCGTTTCTGGCACCGTTACCCGAAAGGGATTGACAACCCCTTTAACACGTCGGGTTGCGAGGTGTTTTTATTTGTGTGCAGGGGCTGTTTACGTTGTGTTGCTTGATTCTCCTACTGGTTTGATAACCTTGGTTTCATATCTGAGGGAAATACCTACCGCCGCTGTGCTGCATCATCCCTTCCTCTTTGTGGAAATACCGACGTAGCTTCAAGCGACATCAGTCGGTTCCCCTTCTGTCACTGGGATCAAGCACCGTAAGATCGAACCCACTACAAAGCACCTCTTCCCATTGCAAGATAAATAGATCAAGGTGGCCAAACAAAACCCAAATATCGGAGAAGAAATACGAGGCTATAAACAATCATGCATAAAAGAGATCAAAGAAACTCAAATACTTTCATGGATATAAAAAGATATAACTGATCATAAACTCAAAGTTCATCAGATCCCAACAAACACACCACAAAATAGTTACATGATACGTCTCCAACGTATCTATAATTTTTGATTGCTCCATGCTATTATATATTCTGTTTTGGATGTTTAATGGGCTTTATTATACACTTTTATATTATTTTTGGGACTAACCTATTAACCCAAGGCCCAATGCAATTTGCTGTTTTTTGCCTATTTCAGTGTTCCGCAGAAAAGGAATATCAAACGGAGTCCAAAAGAAATGAAACCTTCGAGAGAGTTATTTTTGGAACAAACGTGATCCAGAGGACTTGGAGTGGACGTCAAGCAATCAACGAGGAGTCCACGAGCCAGGGGGCGCGCCTACCCCCCTGGGCGCGCCCTCCACTCTCGTGGGCCCCTCGTGGCTCCACCGACCTACTTCTTCCTCCTATATATACCTACGTACCCCGAAACCATCGAGGGGCACCACGAAAACCTAATTCCACCGCCACAACCTTTTGTACACGTGAGATCCCATCTTGGGGCCTTTTCCGGCGCTCCGCCGGAGGGGGCATCGATCACGGAGGGCTTCTACATCAACACCATAGCATCTCTGATGATGTGTGAGTAGTTTACCTCAGACCTTCGAGTCCATAGTTATTAGCTAGATGGCTTCTTCTCTCTCTTTGGATCTCAATACAAAGTTCTCCTCGATCTTCTTGGAGATCTATTCGATGTAACTCTTTTTGCGGTGTGTTTGTCGAGATCCGATGAATTGTGGGTTTATGATCAAGATTATCTGTGAACAATATTTGAATCTTCTCTGAATTCTTTTATGTATGATTGGTTATCTTTGCAAGTCTCTTCGAATTATCATTTTGGTTTGGCCTACTAGATTGATCTTTCTTGCAATGGGAGAAGTGCTTAGCTTTGGGTTCAATCATACGGTGCTCGATCCCAGTGACATTAGGGGAAACGACACGTATAGTATTGTTGCCATCGAGGATAAAAAGATGGGGTTTATATCATATTGCTTGAGTTTATCCCTCTACATCATGTCATCTTACCTAATGCGTTACTCTGTTCTTATGAACTTAGTACTCTAGATGCATGCTGGATAGCGGTCGATGTGTGGAGTAATAGTAGTAGATGCAAGCAGGAGTCGGTCTACTTGTCGCGGACGTGATGCCTATATACATGATCATGCCTAGATATTCTCATAATTATGCACTTCTCTATCAATTGCTCGACAGTAATTTGTTCACCCACCGTAATACTTATGCTATCTTGAGAGAAGCAACTAGTGAAACCTATGGCCCCCGGGTCTATTTTCCATCATATTAATCTCCCGACAACTAGCTATTTCCTTTGCCGTTTATTTTGCTTTCTTTACTTTTAGTCTTTATCACAAAAAAGTAAAAATATTATCTTATCATCTCTATCAGATCTCACTCTCGTAAGTGACCGAGAAGGGATTGACAACCCCTTTATCACGTTGGTTGTGAGGTTCTTATTTGTTTGTGTAGGTACGAGGGACTTGCGTGTGGCCTCCTATTGGATTGATACCTTGGTTCTCAAAAACTGAGGGAAATACTTACGCTACTTTACTGCATCACCCTTTCCTCTTCAAGGGAAAAACCAACGCATGCTCAAGAGGTAGCATTACATCATATGGATCTCCAAGAGACCATTGTATTGAGAATTCAGCGAGAGAGAGGAAGCCATCTAGCTACTAACTACGGACCCGAAGGTCTACAAGGAACTACTCACGCATCATCAGAGAGGCACCAATGGAGGTGGTGAACCCCATCCGAGATGGTGTCTAGATTGGATCTGGTGGTTCTGGACTCTGCGGCTGCTGGATCAATATTTCGTCAACTCCCCTAGGGTTTCTGGAATATTGGGGTATTTATAGAGCAAAGAGGCGGTCCAGGGGCACCCGAGGTGGGCACAATCCACCAGGGCGCGCCTGGGCCTCCTGGTGCGCCCTGGTGGGTTGTGCTCTCCTCGGAGCACCCCCCCAGGCGCAGCCAGGGCCCATTATGTGTCTTCTAGTCCATAAAAAATCTCTGTGAAGTTTTGTTGCATTTGGACTCCGTCTGATATTGATTTCCTGCGATGTAAAAAACATGCAGAAAACAGCAACTAGCACTTGGCACTATGTCAATAGGTTAGTACCAAAAAATGATATAAAATGATTATAGAACATCCAAGATTGATAGTATAACAGCATGGAACAATAAAAAATTATAGATACGTTGGAGACGTATCAGCATCCCCAAGCTTAACTCCTACTCGTCATCGAGTAGGTAAGTGATAAAAACAGAATTTTTGATGTGGAATGCTGCCTAACATGTCATGTCATATTCTTTTCTTTATAGCATGGACATTTGGACTTTTATGTGATTCAAAGCAATAGTCTAGTTTTGACATGATAATTTAAATACTCAAGCATATCAACAAGCAACCATGTTTTTCAAAATATCAATGCTAAAATAAGTTATCCTTAGCCCATCATGCTCAACCATTGATCCATTCATGAAACACACTCGCATATTAGCTACACCCAATACTTAAGTACGATCATATTGCCTCCTAGTTGGTGCTTTTATAAGAGAAGATGGAGACTCAAATTCAAAATAAAAATTGCATAAAGTAAAAGAAAGGCCCTTCATAGAGGGAAGTAGGGATTTGTAGAGGTGCCAGAGCTCAAAGCGAAAAACTTAGAGATAAAAACATTTTGGGAGGTGTATCCATCCCACCAACGAAAACGACTTAGAGTTCCCAACACTTTCCATGCTAGATATATCATAGGCGGTTCCCAAACGGAAAATAAAGTTTATTCCTTTTTCCACCATACTTTCACTTTCCATGGCTAGCCGTATCCACGGTTGCCCTCCATACCAACACTTTCCAAGGAATTTATTATTTGACAACATAAAGTAAATTCAATTTTTCATTTTGGGACTGGGCATCCCTAAAACGTTTGCCTTACTCTCGTGCAATGACAAGTGAATAAACACTCATCGTGAGAATAACACATCCAGCATGGAAAATATTAGCCACCCCTCACCGCTCCGCGAGCGATACGAACACACAAAAGAGAAGTTTATTTTGAAAATTAGAGATGGCACATGCAAATTTTCTTAGAACGGCAAAAGAATACCGCATATAGGTAGATATAGTGGACTCATGTGGCAAAACTTGGTTTAAAGGATTTTGGATGCACAAGTAGAGATCATACTTAGTACAAAATGAAGGCTAGCAAAAGATTGAGAAGCGACCAACCAAGAAATGAATAATCTCATAAGCAAGCATTAAGCATAATTAACACCGAATAATGCACCATAGGTAGGATATAATTTCATTGCATGACTATTGACTTTTGTGCTTGCATAGGGAATCACAAACCTTAACACCAATAATCATTCTAAAGCATAATTACTCATCAACATAACTCACAGATCACATCATCATATCTCAAAACTTATACTAAGAATCAAGTTGATTTTGTCCAATGATCTTCATGAAAGTTTTTATTATATCCTTATGGATATCTATCACTCTGGGACTAATTTTCATGTGTTGCTTTTCATAAGCTCAAACAAATATAAGTGAAGATCATCAGCATAATTTTTTTCTCTCAAAATAATTTAAGTGAAGCAAGAGAGAACTTCTTGAAAATTATACTAACTCTCAAATAAATCTAAGTGAAGCAAGAGAGCATTTCTTCAAAAATACTAAAGCACACCATGCTCAAAAAGATATAAGTGAAGCACTAGAGCAAGTCCATAGCTCATAAAAATTTAAGTAAAGCATAGAGAGCAATTCTAACAAGTCATGACATAAATTTGGCTCTCTCAAATAGGTGTGTCCAGCAAGGGATCAAGACTTAAAACACAAAATAAAACAAGCAAAGACTCATATCATACAAGACGCTCCAAGCAAAACACATAGTATGTGACGAATAAAAATATAGCTTCGAGTAAAATACTGATGGTCGTTAGAAGAAAGAGGGGATGCCACTTGGGGGCATCCCCAAGCTTAGTTGGTTGCTCATTTTTGGATAATAGCTTGGGATGCTGGGGCATCCCCAAGCTTAGGCTCTTCTATCCTTCCTTCATCCATCGTAAGATCACCCAAAACTTGAAAACTTCAATCACACAAAACTCAACAAAACCTTCGTGAGATCCATTAGTATAAGAAAGCAAACGCTACTATAAGTACTGTATCAAACCAATTCATATTTTTTTTATTTCCCAAGAGATCGCGCCGGAGGTGGATCGGTGGTTTCAGGGCCCAAGAGATCGCGCCGGGGCTGTGGAAGCGCGTCCCTCAGAGGATTAAGAAGGCTATGACGGTTGCTCAAGCGCTCGGGGATGGTAGCTGGGTTACTTGCATCGGGCCGGATATGGATGAGGCCACTCTTCGGGAGTACTTGGCTCTGTGGTCGGCAACGGCCGTGGTTCAGCTCACGCCCGGTGTGTGCGACTCTGTCAGATGGGCTTGGGAGGACTCTGGCCAGTACTCGGCCAGGTCAGCGTACGCGGCAAGATTTTGGGGCCGGGAAAGGGCGCCTTATGCCACTATGGCTTGGAAATCCAAGGCTCCTCTCCAATGCTGCTTTTTCAACTGGTTGGTGGCCCGGAATCGATGCTGGACGTCTGACAGGTTGGCACAGCGAGGGTTACCTCATCAGGCGGCTTGTCCCTTTTGTGATCAGGGTGAAGAGACAATCAATCACATCATGCTATCTTGCGTCTTCGCCCGCGCGGTGTGGGTTGCTGTGCTTGCGGCGCTCGGCAGGCCGGATTGGGCGCCTAGCCAGGATGGCTCGATTGTCGACTGGTTCATGGCGTGCTCGCCTCCAAGGACCCACCGGAGGGATGTCATCACCGTGCTCTCTCTATGCATCTGGGAACTGTGGAAACATAGGAACAAGATAGTGTTTGAGGGCGCCTCCCCTTCGACGGCAGTGGTGATCGCGTGCATTGAGGCGGAAGGCAGCATTTGGTCGCGAGCCGGCATGTTCAAGCACGACATGGCCTCCTTCCTGTCCGTGCTGTCTAGGTGGGATGGCGCGAATAGTTAGACCAGGGCTGATCGGGTGGGGCTCGGTAGCGTTAGGGTCGTCTGCCCGAGTTTAACAGCTTGTAATCTTGTTGACTTTTGGTGGATGGGGCTCTTTCCCCCCTCTCCTTCTTTAATGCATGATACACACGCTAGTGTGTACTCTAGAAAAAAATATTTTTTATTGCATTATATCTACTGTAATCCAACTTTTCTATGGCAAAAACTCATCAAACAAAACCATAGAGCCATCAAAATAAGCACACAACGCAAAGAAAACAGAATCTGTCAAAACAGAACACTCTGTAGCAATCTGACTATTTTGAATACTTCTGTAACTCCAAAAATTCTGAAAAATGAGGAAGGCTAGGGTAATTTGTATATTAACCTTCTTCAAAAATAATTGGCATTTTATCATGTTCTGGTGATTTTTAATAATTGTTTTCGTGAGCGCATAAGTTTCTGTTTTTCAGCAAGATCAAACAACTATCACCCAAGAAGATCCTAAAGGCTTTACTTGGCACAAACACTGATTAAAACACAAAAAACACAATCATAACAGTAGCATAATTGTGCAAACATACAAGAACATAAAGCAAAAAGCAAAAATAAATTTTATTCATTGGGTTGCCTCCCAACAAGCGCTATAGTTTTACGCCCTTAGCTAGGCATAAAGCAAGGATCTAAGTTTTGTCATCCTTCTTCTTAATTTTCTTTGAGGTGTTTTCATCATGGGGTTTTGTAAACGCAACATAAAACATATTATCCATGGAAACTTTAGCATTCCTAAGTTGGTTTTCATCGTAACCCCTTTGATTTCCCGCAACAATCCAAGAGTAATGTTGATTAACATTATTGAAAACTTGTTGGATTATATCTAGAACGGGGACTTCCATTTTAAGATTCTCATCACAGATTTTATTATCCCCAAGAAAATGCCTTAGTGCATAGTGACTATTGTAAAGAATTTCATCTATCCCGGGGTTTTTCATGATTCATACCATAAAAATCAAAGATTTCCCTAGCTTCCCGTATTATGTAGTCAAATTCATTCATAAGAACGAGAGTGGCCAACTTTTTAGCCCTAGGATTCTTTATTTCGGGAAGCTAAAAAAACAATATTTGCAAAGTAGAATGAGTAAGAATAAATTTACTTTCAAGTTTCAGAACTAGTGCTGAAATAGCATCCGCATAAGATCTAGTAGTTTTAAGTATAGGAGCATCATCAAGACTTAGATTTCGAACACAATTGAAAAATTCTTGGATACGTTCTTTTCCCATAACGTTCCCTTGCCCCAAGATAAAAGTTTTAGCATCCAGATTGCCCGTACGTCCAATCTTAGGAGTTAGGCCATCATCTGTTGGTGCCATACCAAAATCACTCATGATTGCAAGCAGAGAATAGATCTGACGAGAAAACGGCGAACGAAAAAGAGGGGCGAATAAAACGGCAAATTTTGTGAAGTGGGGGAGAGGAAAACGAGAGGCAAATGGCAAATAATGTAAATTGCGAGGAGATGAGTGATACGTCTCCAACGTATCTATAATTTTTGATTGTTCCATGCTATTATATTATCTGTTTTGGATGTTTAATGGGCTTTATTATACACTTTTATATTATTTTTGGGACTAACCTACTAACCGAAGGCCCAGTGCAAATTGCTGTTTTTTTGCCTATTTCAGTGTTTCCCAGAAAAGGAATATCAGACGGAATCCAAACAGAATGAAACCTTCGCGAGGATCGTTTTTGGAACAAACGCAATCCAGGAGACTTGGAGTGGACGTCAAGGAAGCCACGAGGCGGCCATGAGGTAGGTAGGCGCGCCCCCCACCCTCATGGGCCCCTCGTGGCTCCACCGACCTACTTCGTTCGCCTATATATACTCTTATACCCTGAAAACATCCAGGAGCACCACGAAACCCTATTTCCACCGCCGCAACCTTGTGTACCCGTGAGATCCCATCTTGGGGCCTTTTCCGGCGCTCCGCCGGAGGGGGAATCGATCACGGAGGGCCTCTACATCAACACCATGGCCTCTCCGATGATGTGTGAGTAGTTTACCACAGACCTTCAGGTCCATAGTTATTAGCTAGATGGCTTCTTCTCTCTCTTTGGATCTCAATACAAAGTTCTCCTCGATTCTCATGGAGATCTATTCGATGTAATACTTTTTGCGGTGTGTTTGTCGAGATTCGGTGAATTGTGGGTTTATGATCAAGATTATCTATGAACAATATTTGATTCTTCTATGAATTCTTATATGTATGATTTGATATCTTTGCAAGTCTCTTCGAATTATCAGTTTGGTTTGGCCTACTAGATTGATCTTTCTTGTAATGGGAGAAGTGCTTAGCTTTGGGTTCAATCTTGCGGTGTCCTTTCCCAGTGACAGCAGGGGCAGCAAGGCACGTATTGTATTGTTGCCATCGAGGATAAAAAGATGGGGTTTATATCATATTGCTTGAGTTTATTCCTCTACATCATGTCATCTTGCTTAATGCGTTACTCTGTTCTTATGAACTTAATACTCTAGATGCATGCTGGATAGCGGTCGATGTGTGGAGTAATAGTAGTAGATGCAGAAACGTTTCGGTCTACTTGTTGCGGATGTGATGCCTATATACATGATCATGCCTAGATATTCTCATAACTATGCACTTTTCTATCAATTGCTCGACAGTAATTTGTTCACCCACCATAGAATTTGCTATCTTGAGAGAAGCCACTAGTGAAACCTATGGCCCCGGGTCTATTTTCCATCATATTAATCTCCCGTCAACTAGCTATTTCTGTCGCCATTTATTTTGCAATTTTACTTTTCAATCTATACCATAAAAATACCAAAAATATTTATCTTATTATCTCTATCAGATCTCACTTTTGCAAGTGGCCGTGAAGGGATTGACAACCCCTTTATCGCGTTGGTTGCAAGGTTCTTGATTGTTTGTGCAGGTACTAGGCGACTTGCGTGTAATCTCCTACTTGATTGATACCTTGATTCTCAAAAACTGAGGGAAATACTTACGCTACTTTGCTGCATCACCCTTTCCTCTTCAAGGGAAAACCAACGCATGCTCAAGAGGTAGCAAGAAGGATTTCTGTCACCGTTGCCGGGCAGATCTACGCTCAAGTCAAGACATACCAAGTACCCATCACGAACTCTTATCCCTCGCATTACATTATTTGCCATTTGCCTCTCGTTTTCCTCTCCCCCACTTCACCCTTGCTGTTTTATTCGCCCTTTTCCGTTCTTCTCTTTTTCGCTTGCTTCTTGTGTGCTTGTGTGTTGGATTGTTTGTCATGATGGCTCAAGAAAATACTAAATTGTGTGACTTTTCCAATACCAACAACAATGATTTTCTTAGCACTCCGATTGCTCCTATTACCGATGTTGAATCTTGTGAAATTAATGCTGCTTTGTTGAATCTTGTCATGAAAGATCAATTCTCTGGCCTTCCTAGTGAAGATGCCGCTACTCATCTAAACACCTTTGTTGATTTGTGCGATATGCAAAAGAAGAAAGATCTGGATAATGATATTGTCAAATTGAAGCTATTTCCGTTTTCGCTTAGAGATCGTGCTAAAACTTGGTTCTCTTCTTTGCCTAAAAATAGTATTGATTCATGGAATAAGTGCAAAGATGCTTTTATATCTAAGTATTTTCCTCCCGCTAAGATCATCTCTCTTAGAAACGATATTATGAATTTTAAGCAACTTGATCATGAGCATGTTGCACAAGCTTGGGAGAGGATGAAATTAATTATATGCAATTGCCCTACACATGGTTTGAGTTTATGGATGATTATACAAAAAAAATTATGCTGGATTGAATTTTGCTTCTAGAAATCTTTTGGATTCGGCCGCGGGAGGCACTTTTATGGAAATCACTTTAGGAGAAGCTACTAAACTCCTAGATAATATTATGGTTAATTATTCTCAATGGCACACCGAAAGATCTACTAGTAAAAAGGTTCATGCAATTGAAGAGATTAGTGTTTTGAGTGGAAAGATGGATGAACTTATGAAATTGTTTGCTAATAAGAGTGTTTCTTATGATCCTAATGATATGCCTTTGTCCACTTTGATTGAGAATAATAATGAATCCATGGATGTGAATTTTGTTGGTAGGAACAATTTTGGTAAGAACGCATATAGAGGAAACTTTAATTCTAGGCCGTTCCCTAGTAATTCCTCTAATAATTATGGTAATTCCTACAACAACTCTTATGGAAATTTTAATAATTTGCCCTCTGATTTTGAGACTAGTGTTAAAGAATTTATGATTTGGCAAAAGAATTTCAATGCTTTGCTTGAAGAAAAATTGCCTAAGATTGATGAATTGGCTAGGAACGTGGATAGAATTTATCTTGATGTTGATTCTTTGAAACTTAGATCTATTCCACCTAAGCATGATATCAATGAGTCTCTCAAAGCCATGAGAATTTCCATTGATGAGTGCAAAGAAAGAACCGCTAGGATGTGTGCTAAAAAAGATTGCTTTGTGAAAGCGTGTTCTTCTAGTTTTCATGATAATAAGGATGAAGATCTAAAAGTGATTGATATGTCTCCTATTAAATCTTTGTTTTCTAATATGAATCTTGATAAAGTTGGGACTGGAGATGAGTCAACTTTAGTTAAAAGGCGTCCCAATGATTCGGAGTTTTTAGATCTTGATGCAAAAATTGGTCAAAGTGGGATTGAAGAGGTCAAAACTTTACATAGCAATGAACCCACTATTTTGGATTTCAAGGAATTTAATTATGATAATTGCTCTTTGATAGATTGTATTTCCTTGTTGCAATTCGTGTTAAATTCTCCTCATGCTTATAGTCAAAATAAAGCTTTTACCAAACATATCGTTGATGCTTTAATGCAATCCTATGAAGAAAAACTTTAATTGGAAGTCTCTATCCCTAGAAAACTTTATGATGAGTGGGAACCTACTATTAAAATTAAGATTAAAGATCATGAATGCTATGCTTTGTGTGATTTGGGTGCTAGTGTTTCCACGATTCCTAAAACTTTGTGTGATGTGCTAGGTTTCCATGAATTTGATGATTGTTCTTTAAATTTGCATCTTGCGGATTGCACCATTAAGAAACCTATGGGAAGGATTAATGATGTTCTTATTGTTGCAAATAAGAATTATGTTCCTGTAGATTTCATTGATATAGATTGCAATCCTACATGTCCTATTATTCTTGGTAGACCTTTCCTTAGAACGATTGGTGCAATTATTGATATGAAAGAAGGAAATATTAGATTCCAATTTCTGTTAAGGAAAGGCATGGAACACTTTCCTAGGAAGAAAATTAAATTGCCTTATGAATCTATTATGAGGGCCACTTATGATTTGCATGCCAAAGATGATAATACCTAGATCTATTCTTGTTTTTTATGCCTAGCTAGGGGCGTTAAACGATAGCGCTTGTTGGGAGGCAACCCAATTTTATTTTGTTCCTTGCTTTTTGTTCCTGTTTAGTAATTAATATTTCATCTAGCCTCTGGTTAGATGTGGTTTTATGTTTTAATTAGTGTTTGTGCCAAGTAAAACCTATAGGATCTTCTTGGGTGATAATTATTTGATCTTGCTGAAAAAGACAGAAACTTTCTGCTCACGAAAACAATTGTTAAAAATCACCAGAAAGTGAGAAAATACTGATTCCAATTGCAGTAGATCAATAATCAAATTATCTAGGTCATCCCATTTTGGTAGATTTTTCTGAGTTACAGAAGTTTGCGTTTGACACAGATTACTACAGACTGTTCTGTTTTGATAGATTCTGTTTTTCGTGTGTTGTTTGCTTATTTTGATGAATCTATGGCTAGTATTAGGCCTGGGCATTCGGTATAAACCGAAATTTCGGTTTCTACCGGTTTTTTTAAATTCGGTTACCAATCTTGAAAACCGAAAAAATCATTAAAAAACAGCTAACCGATATTTCGGTTAACCGAGTTATTCGGTTCGGTGTACGGTTTACACCGTATTAGGTGAACACGCAGAAAGATTTTTAGTTGCCTAGGGTCGTTCCACCTGCGCTCATATATATAGTTGCGCTCGTCACCCCATTCTCTGTAGCCGGACGAGGTGGGACTAAACTAACCGACAAGGCTTCTACTTTCTGTACGTGCATGTACGTGGAAACAAGCCCACGACAGATTGGGCCTTGCATGGAGATGGACGGCTTGGGCCATGTGAAAAGTCCACTCGCTGTCGCAGGAGGCTACCTAGCGAGAGATTTTTCATTCCCAGGCACACGAGCGCGCGGTAGAAGCTCGGTTTCTTCGGTTAACCGTACCAAACAACCGTACATGCCGAATTAAATTCGGTTAGCAGGGGCAAAACCGAATTTTTCCATGGCAGCACTAAAAACCGAAAATTCGGTATTTTCGGTTTCGGCTTCGGTTCGGTATTCGGTAAGTCAGTTTTTATGCCCACCGCTAGCTAGTATCGGGGGGGTATGAACCATAGAGAAGTTGGAATACAGTAGGTTTAACACTAATATAAATAAAGAATGAGTTCATTACAGTACCTTAAAGTGGTGGTTTGTTTTATTTCACTAACGGAGCTCATGAGATTTTCTGTTGAGTTTTGTGTTGTGAAGTTTTCAAGATTTTGGGTAAAGATTTGATGGATTATGGAACAAGGAGTGGCAAGAGCCTAAGCTTGGGGATACCCAAGGCACCCCAAGGTAAAATTCAAGGACAAACAAAAGCCTAAGCTTGGGGATGCCCCGGAAGGCATCCCCCCTTTCATCTTCGTCTACCGGTAACTTTACTTGATGCTATATGTTTATTCACCACATGATATGTGTTTTGCTTGGAGCGTCTTGTATGATTTGAGTCTTTGCTTTTTAGTTTACCACAATCATCCTTGCTGTACACACCTTTTGGAGAGACACACATGAATCGGAATTTATTACAATACTCTATGTGCTTCACTTATATCTTTTGAGCTAGATAATTTTGCTCTAGTGCTTCACTTATATCTTTTTAGAGCACGGTGGTGGTTTATTTTATAGAAATTATTGATCTCTCATGCTTCACTTATATTATTTTGAGAGTATTTTAGAACAGCATGGTAGTTTGCTTTGGTTAAAATTTTAGTCCTAAAGTGATGAGCATCCAAGATAGGTATAATAAAACTATCATATAAAGTGCACTGAATATTATGAGAAGTTTGATTCTTTATGATTGTTTTGAGATATGAAGATGGTGATATTAGAGTCTTACTAGTTGAGTAGTTGTGAATTTGAGAAATACTTGTGCTAAAGTTTGTAATTCCCGTAGCATGCACGTATGGTGAACCGTTATGTGATGAAGTCGGAGCATGATTTATTTATTGATTGTCTTCCTTATGAGTGGCGGTCGGGGACGAGCGATGGTCTTTTCCTACCAATCTATCCCCCTAGGAGCATGCGCGTAGTACTTCATTTCGATAACTAATAGATTTTTTGCAATAAGTATGTGAGTTCTTTGTGACTAATGTTGAGTCCATGGATTATACACACTCTCACCCTCCTACCATTGCTAGCCTCTCTAATACCGCGCAACTTTCGCACGTATCATACACCCACCATATACCTTCCTCAAAATAGCCACCATACCTACCTATTATGGCATTTCCATAGCCATTCCGAGATATATTGCCATGCAACTTTCCACCGTTCCATTTATTATGACACGCTCCATCATTGTCATATTGCTTTGCAAGATCATGTAGTTGACATCGTATTTGTGGCAAAGCCACCGTTCATGATTTTCATACATAGAGTCATATTTTGTTCTAAGTATTGAGTTGTAATTTTTGAGTTGTAAGTAAATAAAAGTGTGATAATCATCATTGTTAGAGCATTGTCCCAAGTGAGGAAAGGATGATGGAGACTATGATTCCCCCACAAGTCGGGATGAGACTCCGGACTGAAAAAAAAGAGGCCATAAAAAAAGAGAAAGGCCCAAAAAAATGAGAGAAAAAGAGAGAAGGGACAATGTTACTATCCTTTTACCACACTTGTGCTTCAAAGTAGCACCATGATCTTCATGATAGAGAGTCTCCTATGTTGTCACTTTCATATACTAGTGGGAATTTTACATTATAGAACTTGGCTTGTATATTCCAATGATGAGCTTCCTCAAAATGCCCTAGGTCTTCGTGAGCAAGCGAGTTGGATGCACACCCACTTAGTTTCTTTTGTTGAGCTTTCATACACTTATAGCTCTAGTGCATCCATTGCATGGCAATCCCTACTCACTCACATTGATATCTATTGATGGGCATCTCAATAGCCCGTTGATACGCCTAGTTGATGTGAGACTATCTTCTCCTTTTTGTCTTCTCCACAACCACCATTCTATTCCACATTTAGTGCTATGTCCATGGCTCACGCTCATGTATTGCGTGAAGATTGAAAAAGTTTGAGAACATCAAAAGTATGAAACAATTGCTTGGCTTGTCATCGGGGTTGTGCATGATTTAAAAATTTTGTGTGATGAAGGTAGAGCATAGCCAGACTATATGATTTTGTAGGGATAACTTTCTTTGGCCATGTTATTTTGAGAAGACATGATTGCTTTATTAGTATGCTTGAAGTATTATTATTTTTATGTCAATATTAAACTTTTGTCTTGAATCTTTCGGATCTGAACATTCATGCCACAATAAAGAAAATTACATTGAGAATTATGCTAGGTAGCATTCCACATCAAAAATTCTGTTTTTATCATTTACCTACTCGAGGACGAGCAGGAATTAAGCTTGGGGATGCACTACAAAAAAAAGACACATCCGTGACATTTTGGGCCGAACGAAATTTTTTTGTCATACTTATGACACTTCTATGACGATAATTGTGACAAAACCCGGTATCATCATAGATGTGGTGGGGTCCTACTTCTATGACAAAAAATCATGACAGAAAATGGGCTTTTCGTCCTGGGCGGGCCGGAGACGCAGCTGCATGACATTCTTTGGGCCGTCCATGACGGAGAAAACCGTGGTAGAAGCGAGGGCGAGGAAAATATCGGGGGAGTTCCCGGTTACGATGGGTGGTCGGGGGCCAAGCGATGTGCATTTCTCTCGTACGTACGCGCGTGTGTGCGAGGCGTTGGGCTCTAACTGAACCCGAGCGATTGCACTGCAGGCTACGCGTTACTGAACCCGAGCGATCGATCAATCCCTTGCTGTTAACTGAACCTGAGTGATTCCTTCGCTACTGCTGCTAACTGAAGCCGATCGAACACTGCTGCCTCCTTCCCTAGATGAAGAGTGAGCATTGTTGAGGGGGTTTGGATGAACAGTTCCCGGTGGGGGGTTGGATGAACAGGACTCCGTGGTAGTTGAGGCCGTTGCCGCTGGATGAACAGTACCCCGATCGATCGAGCCGGTGGATGAACAGGACCCAGTGGAGGGCTGGATGAACAGGACCCCGTGGAGGGCTGGTTGAACAGTAGCCAGTGGAGGGCTGGTTGAACAGTAGCCGATGGAGGGCTGGATGAACAGTAGCCCATGGAGGGGTGGTTGAATAGGACCCCCGTGGAGAGGGCTGGTTGAACAGTAGCCGGTGGAGGAGCGCGCGGTGGAGGCTGGATGAATAGGAGCCCGTGGATGAATAGTCGCAGGTGGAGGCTGGAGGAGGTCGATGGTGGATGAACAGGAGCCCGTGGAGGCTGGAGGAGGTCGACGGTGGAGATGAACAGTATCCCGTGGAGTCCTGTTTTGCGGTATGCCACACCCCTCCCGATGAATAGGGCCCCCGTTTCGACCATAGCGCTCCAACACAAGTCTGTTTCCTCCGTTTTGCAGTACACCACACCCCTCGCGATCAACAGGACCCCGTTTCGACCATAGGAGGTCCGTTGCCTCCGTTTTGTGGTACGCCAGACCCCTCCCGATGAACAGGATCTTGTTTCCACCGTGGCCGGTCGAACACAAGGCCGTTTCCTCTATTCTGCGGTATGCCAGGCCTCGTTTCCATCGCCTGTTCCATCCAAGCCGGTTCACTCCCGATGAATAGCACGCGTTCTGTTGCCTCCTGAGGAACACGACGCATTTCATTGCCTCCCCATGAACACGACGACGACGCAGTTTCTCCGTTCCGACCCAGCCACAGCCATGTACACGAGCCCTGGCCATACGTATGCGCGAGTAGGCGTTCGAGACCCTGCCCATATGTACGTACGTGGCCGTATTTTCTTTCTTGCACCTTGGCTGCTGTACGTATGTGTACATGCTACGTGCGCGCCTCTACTACCACACGTGCGCGCCTCTACATCGACCAGTATGTACGTACACGTTCGCGACCAGAATGACAACGCTACATACGCTTCGACTGGGTGGGTCCCGACTGTGAGTCACTTCCTTGTGTGCGAAGATGTAGCTGATGGGTCCCAGCAGTCAGGGGGCGAATCGTTTTTTTCCCGTAATATGGACGCACTTCCTTGCGTGCAAAGATGTAGCTGGTGGGTCCCAGCAGTCAGGGGGCGCATCATTTTTTGCCCGTAATATGGATGCACTTCCTTGCGTGCATAGATGTAGCTGGTGGGTCCCAGCAGTCAGGGGGGAAACGTTTTTTCGCGAAATACGGTGGCCTGTCCGGTGGGTCCCCGATGTCAGGTGGAGGAATCATTATTTTCCGCGTAATAAGGAGGCACTTCCTTGCTGCGGCCATGGACCCAGCTGTCAGGCTCTCCACGTAAAGTACTCTTCCGATGGAAGTCGTTCCTTGACCACGTTGACCACGCCGCGCCGAGAGCACCAGGGCGGTGGATGACGACGAGGCCTAGGAAGGGGACGACGCGGAGCCGGGGAAGATGCGGCAGTGGATGCCCACACGAAGAGGAGTACGAGGGTTCACTGGTTCGGCTGCGGTGTGAGGCTGCCGTCGATGCAGGGCCTGGCCAGCGGTGGGAGTAGTAGGGGGCGGTGAGGCCTCCGCGGAATCACAGCTGGCCACGGGAAGCAGGAGCACACGACGCAACCGACGCTGGTTTGGGTGGCTGGAGCGAGAAGACGAGAGGTTGAAGAAGCACTACCACCGTTGGATGGACATCGTACGGTCACTGGAGCTAGAATCGTTCATATTGACTAAGTTGACAAAGCCATCCATCCCCATCAACTTAGTAGGCCCACAAGTCAGCCTCCCACTATGGTGGGTCCCAGCTAACAGGGGGTATTCATTTTTTTGTGCGTAATAAGGAGGCACTTCCTTGCGTGCGAAGATATAGTTGGTGGGTCCGACCTGTCAGTAGGGAGAACATTTTTTCACGAAATACAGAGGCCCTTCCAGTGGGTCCCAGCTGTCAGGTGGAGGAATCATTATTTTGCACGTAATAAGGAGGCATTTCCTTATGTGCGGCCATGGACCCAGCTGTCAGCCTCTCCACGTACAGTCCACGTCCGATGGATGTCATTCGTTGACCATGTTGACCACGCCGCGCCGAAAGCACCAGGGCGGTGGACGACGACGAGGCCTAGGAAGGGAACGGCAAGGAGCCGGGGAAGACTCCGCAGTGGTTGCCCATGCGGTGGGGAGTACGAGGGTTTACCGGTCCGGCTGCCGTCGCTGGAAAATAACAAGAGGTGTGGGTGAGTAGAGGAATGGCCTGGCCAGCAATGGAGTAGGGTGGGTGGTGCGGCCTGTGCGGCAGCACAGCAGGCCACGGGAGGCAGGAGTAGGCAGTCCCACCGGCGCTGGTTTGGGAGGCTGGAGCAAGAAGATCAGATATTGAAGAAGCAGCACGGCCGTTGGATTAACATCCAACGGTCACTGCTGCTAGAATCGTTTGTGGACTAAGTTGACAAAGCCTTTCGTACACGTAAACCTAGTAGACCCACAAGTCAGCCTCCAAATCTATCCCAAACAGCATACAGCCCAAAATTTCTAGCCAGATTCAAATTAATTTAAAAACTAAACACACCTTAATTTAAATCCAATGAAATTTTACCCGCACAAAAACAATGAAATTTAAAATATCAAAATCCGAAAGAAAAAGTATTTTGGAACTAATTGCCTGTTTGCTGTATTTTTTCATTTTAAAGCCCATTTATTATTACTTATAGCCCATTTCTTATTACTTATAGCCCATTTTCTGGGCAAAATGCATCCCTCCTCGTCTTGAAAGATTTCCGGCCCAGCAGGGCGTAGAAAAGCAAGTAGGCCTACGTTGGTTATTCTGCAAAAAACAAAATAGCTAGGCTAGCCATTTTCAGAAAGGAAAAAAACAAACTGGGCTATTCATGTGCTAAACATATGAAATAAAAGCCTGGGCTAGACGGGCCATAGCTCCCGCACAACCCAGTTCCCTTCTCCATCCCGAAAAAACAAAATTACTGCGCGCGCTGCTGGGTCCCTACTGTCATCCTCACCATGCACAGTCATATCCATATTCCTCTTGGTTGTTGACCATGTTGACAACACCGGAGGGCGGCGCCGCGGTGAGCGTACCAAGGCGGAGGACGATGGTGAGGCCTCGGACGGGAACGAACAGGAGCCGGGGAAGATGCGCAGAGTTTTAGGCTGTGATGTGGCCACGATGCGTGCGCGGCAACACAGCCAGCCGTGGGAGGCGGGAGCAGGCGTCCCGCCGGCGCTGGTTTGGCTTTGGCGGCTGGAGGAAGAAGAGACTGAAGAAACACGACAGACGTTGAATGTCAATCTAATGATCAAGTTTGGCACAATCGTTTGTTGACTAAGCCGACACCAAGTTGCATACTTTTTTATATATAGGAAGAAAAGAAAAACTGGGCTCGTTCTCCTGGTAACATTCCCGAAACTGCCACCGTTCGATCTTGCGTTGCAACTAAAACTGCGAGGAAAATGTGTTCGTCTGCCGTCCTCCTCCCGGTGAACGTTCGCCACATAAGTGACTAGCACCCTTGGTATTCAACCGAGAGGCCTTGGGTTCAAGTCCCAGGAACTCTCAATTTTGTCCTCCTTCCTTCCTCGCAAAAAAGAAAGAAAGAAAATCAAAGACTTGAGAAGGCGTACAGAACAAGCTAGTGTACCAGTAAAGAGACGTTGCTGAGTTTTAGAAAAAAAAGAGACATGCTCCTGTAGCTGGTTCGAATCCAAACCTAGACTATGACTATATATGGTGCTATGCTACTCTGCAAGTAATGAAACTGACATATCCAACGTTCGCTTCTCCTCTTCTCTACTTACTCTGCCTAGCATCAGAAGGTCTGGCCGCAGCAACCATGTCCGCTGGCTACTCGTCCACCTGCTCTTCAGCAGGCAACAACCAGATATGCGCCAAGTCGCCACCCGTACCATCGCCTGTGGGTCTCATCACACCCCCGCCGGCACACGCACTTCAGCCGGTTGCTCATTGCAACCCGCTGCCGTTGGTGTGGTGCCACTGCTGCAAATCACACAGAGTCATCCGTCGCGTCTCAACCACAATCCTCAACCCTGGCCGAGTCTTCTACAAATGCCCGAATCATGGGGTAATAATATGTTTAAGTGTTGTTCTACTGCTTTCAGTTGCTGATTTTTTTAATAGTTTGGTTGATGATCTTCCAATTTGATTCTTGCAGAAAAGGGAAGATTCGTGTGATTTGTATTTCTGGGAAGTTGCTGGTGTGGGGGAATGCAACTACGCTGATTATTTGATTAGCCAAGGAATCCCAATACCAGCAGGTTGGGGTGTTGGACAAGTAACTGAAGGAACGGCAGAAGAGGAAGATGCAGAGCAGAAGGTTAAAGATGCAGTTCCTCTGATCATGGCCAAGCAACAGCTGCTAAACGGCCTTGACAGCAATGAGGAGATGAAAGAGCTTGTGAAGATAATGGGCAAAATCGATGTGCTCTGTAGGATGATTGTCTTTTTATTTGCAGTGTATGTAGCATCCGTGATGTATTAAGTGGCTATGACATGAGCACTTTGCTGAAACTAGCAATGAAGGAAACCTGTGTAGCAGGCTGGGCGTAGTGTTGTGAACATCTAATGATTTCTATTAACGGCCTTTTGCTCATAAATAAATAAATAGCAGAGGCCCTTTTGGTAATAAATAAATAAATTAGCAGAGGCTATGTCGGGTCAGCTTTGTTCCCATTCGAAGACGTCGAGCAAATTGCAGTCCAATAGCAAACTATGTCATCAAATTCAAGTTTCACAGCCAAATATGAGTACAACTAAACAACAATGTCATCATGTTTTACTCGTCATACAATCACCAAACACAAATCAACATACATAACAAGTGATGTTCTCACAGCAAAATACTGAACAACACGTTCATCAGGTTTCAGTTGTCATAGCAAGCACAATTTCACATAGTAGATAAAAAAATGTCTTCTGACAGGCAAATACGACAAAAGCAATCTAATCATCATCCGCAGCAGCAGCGTCAACATCTTCGCCATGTGTATCAGTCTGAATCGTAATTCCCCAGAGTGTCATCTTCTTCTTCATCCTCAATGTCCTCGAACGTTGGCTTCTTCTTGATCAACTCTTGTATGTCCACAGCACGACAGGCAATCTTTTCGCCAGCATCATTGTCGTGATGGTTCTCAAAGATATTAGGAACATCTGTGGAACCTTGTACATCAGGAGCGGTGTAAGCATCATCTTGTTGCGCAACTTCATTAAACAAATTCCTCTGCTCAAACCTTTACAATACTCTCCAGTCATCGCTCCGTGCAAATGTGTCTTCCAAGAAAAATATCTGTGTTGCTTGATTTGCCAAAATAAAAGGCTCGTTGGTCTGGTACGCCGCCTTGACATTGATGGATTTGAAATAATCATTAGCTCTGGGTTTTTCGATCCTGGAAAACAGGTTATACCAACGACAGCACAGCAGAACCACACACCGATGATCCTCTAAACTGGAGATATACTGCAATTGAACAATGTCTGTTATGCTAGCATACATTTCAGTTGTCTCTCTGCCGTACGTATCCGTGCTCATGATGGCATTGTTTTGTGTCTTCCTGCCTTCATCGCGTGCAAGGGTGTTGTAGCGCACATCTCCAACAACGCAAGATTCATAATGTCTTACCCGAGTATCAGGACCCATTGCTAGTGCATAAAGGGCATCATCAACTGCCTGCCCATCCTCCCGCATCTTCTTAACCTATGTTTAGAAAATGGAGAAGCCGATCATCTTATGTACTCAATATATTAAAAAACTGACAGTGCAATTCAGTAGCTTACATGGCTCTTGAACCATTTCGTAAATCCTGCCATAACCAGTTTGCCATTGTTTCTTGGATTTTGCGGTAGTAACTCGTTTTTGTAGATGCTGCACAACATAGTGATCGCGTCAAACATCTAAATATATAATAATGTGCTGCAAGTTTAGTAGATTATGATGTATAAGCTGCAGTACTTAGCACTTACTTGATATAAGGTAGTATCTCAGGACAGTTATTCAACACATACCAAACCATTTTGTCCAAATCTTTAGGTTTGTCCTCTTGTCGACTCTTCCCTGTAACTCGAACAGAATAATCGAAAACATTGAGCCCGGGATTGTCTTCACCCACCTCTTTGCTAAGCTGATCAGATGTTTCAATGTATTTTGAGCAGAATGTCAACGCTTCTGTAGCAATTTAGGCCTCTGCAATGGAACCCTCAGGTCTAGCTCTGTTCCTGACATAGCCCTTGAAAGTGCCTAGCCGCCTTTCAATAGGGTACATCCAGCCATACTGTACTGGACCTCTAAGTAGTGCCTCATCAGGTAGATGAACAGCCAAATGCACCATCACATCAAAGAAGGCTGGAGGATATATCTTCTCAAGGTGGCATAGGATAGTTGGTATCTTGTCTCTAAGACGCTCCAAAGCATCTATCCTGATATTTCTAATGCAGAGTTCCCTGAAGAATTGTCCCAACTCTGCAACTGCTCTGTATAAGTCAGGGCGGCCCAATCCTCTAAGGATAACAGGTAAAACCCTTTGAAGTAGGACGTGGTAGTCATGAGTTTTCAACCCTTGTACCTTGTTTCCATCTGCACTGATTCTCCTTTCAGGGTTGGAAGCAAATCCATGTGGGAATCTCACACGTGATAGGACCTCGCATAATTCTTTTCTTTTTACCTTGTCCAAGACGTACACAGCTGGTGCCATATCCCGTGGTTTACCTTCATCTTGCACCTGCAAATCCTTTCTGATACCCAGATGTGTCAAATCAATCCTAGATTTTAAGGTATCTTTCGTCTTGCCTTCAGTGTTAAGAAGTGTGCCGACAATGCTATCACATATATTTTTCTCGATGTGCATCACATCAAGATTATGCCACAGATCCAAATCTTTCCAATACTCCAAGTCCCACAAAGTGGACCTGCAGGTAAACAATAATCTCTCTTCTGCCTTGCCACGCTTCCTTTTCCCGCTACCATTACCAGGATGGTTTCCTGGTGTAATATGCCTGACCTTCTCTAATTCCACTTGCAACTCATCGGCGGTGAGCCTCTTTGGCGCATCACGGTTTTCATGCTTTGCATTGAACACATGTCTTCGGTATTTTGTAAGACGCGGCTTGTCCTTGGCAAGGAAACGTCGGTGTCCAATGTAACAGATCTTGCTAAGTATTGCGTATGACAGCGGATTCCTGTCACAGCGAACACATGCATTGTAACCATGTGTCGTTCGCCCTGACATAGTGCCCAAAGCCGGATAATCATGGATGCACCAAATTATAACAGCACGCAGAAAGAAATCAGCTGGTGGGCTGCTATATAGGTCTCGAGTGAGAACACCCTTCCATAGCTATTGAAGTTCCTCCACAAGAGGCTCCATGAATAAATCAAAATCCTTTCCAGGACTTTTTGGACCTGGGATGAGCAAGGCTATCATGTAGTTTGATTCTTTGGTGCAGACATTTGGAGGCATGTTGTAAGGGATAACAAGCACTGGCCACATGCTATATGTGGCGCTCTGGTGGCCAAATGGGTTAAATCCATCTGAAGCTAAGCCAAGTCTAATGTTACTCGGGAGCAGCAGCAAACTTTTTGTGTTTCTAATTGTAACTTTGCCACTCACTACCATGAGATGGATGGCTCATTACATTTTGAACTCTGTACTCCTGGTTCCTAGAATGCCACAGTACATCCTCTCTTGTTTCAGTATCATGAAACAACCTCTGCAATCTTGGTGTAATTGGAAAATGTCTCAGAACATTATGAGGAACCCTCTTCACAACATCGCCATCTTTCCATCTTGATGATTTGCATTTCGGGCATTCACTTAAGTTGGCATAATCCTTCGGAATAGAACACAATTATTCTTACAAACATGGATCATATCATATTCAATTCCAACTGCACGAAGGAAATTCTTCATTTTACTGTAGGTGTGTGGCAGCTCAGACGCATCTGGGAAAGATTTGCGGAAAGCAGCCAACATCGCATCGAATGATTTGTTGGTCATCCGCTCGGATATCTTCACCTGAAGAAAGGTGACCATTGCTTTGCATTGTTCCAACATGCGGGCCCACCGTTTTTCTTCTGCAGGTGAAAGTTCACGAAATGCACGAGCATTTCGTAGCATTGTTTCAATGTTGGTCAAACTCACTGGCTCCGCACCACCTCCTCCTCCTCCTCCTCTTCCACCTGAGCATCAGGCAGATCAAGATGGTGATCTGCTGCTTCCACGTAGTTAGTAACATTGACGTTCACAGCTTCACCATGATGAACCCACCTAGTATATGTGACCGACATCCCATACAAGTGTAGATGATGTTGCACAGTTGACTGGGGTCTTGTAACTGAATTCATACAACTGCTACACGGGCAGAGCACATCTGATTTTGGACCACCGTACTCAGCTCTGATAAAGTTCATGAAGTTTTTAACCCCCTCGACATATGCAGCGGAGAATCTTCGAGCAGAAGTTATCCAAGTCATGTCCATCTGTTAGACATACAAATTAGTTCTTCTACTAGATATTACAGGAAAAACATATATGCTTTTTTATGAAGTCCAGAAAAAATACCTAGGTCGATGTCTAAAGCTATGGCAAGATATTTGGATGAGCAGATCTAAGTAACGAGATATATGTAAAGCTAATTCAGCAAACAGATTTGAGTGCTAAATTATGGCAGGCTGTTTCAGCAGTCAATGAGGCCGAGCACACAACCATCAAACTATCGAAGGCCATCGCAGCAACAAAGATCGAGTATAAAACGGTGTACAGCTATTTCACCTAACAGATTGGCTACTAGACCATGGCAATCTAGGTCACAATAAATATATGGCAGGATATTTTAGCAACTAATTGGGCTTGGCATGCCATCTCAGCTAAGCAGATTGAGTGCAGAACAGGGCAAGGAAGCTTCTTAAGCAGATCATATTTACTGTAAACTACTTCGGCAAACAGTGAGATTAACAGCGTCTATCAGCTAACATTCAGCGCTACACCGACATGCACGAGGCCTCAGTCTAGAATGCGCGTACCGTGGGAGAAGCTGACCGCCGTGCGTCTCCACATGAACGTCGGCAGCGGTGGCGACGCTGACCGCCGTGCACCTCCACAAGAACGTCGCCACCGGCAGCGGCACGACTAGAGGACGAGAGTCTACGAGAGCGTACCGTGGGAGCGAGAGGATCGCCATGCGTCCCCTCGATGAACCGCGGCGCCGACGTATCGGCGCGGCGGGGAGGGCGGCTTTGGCAGAGCGAATGGAGTGGAGGGGGAGGGGGTTTGGGAAATATTATTGGCTAG